>NC_080166.1:38266952-38448382 GCF_950295315.1 Erinaceus europaeus | reverse complement strand
GGACACCAGGGGACAGAGATCTAACCGGGAAACTCAGGAGAAGACCTATACCTCGGTGGCATAGCTGAGGGGCTGTGAAAGTCTCTTTGCATAACCACTAGATTATCTCTGCCACACCCTGCTTTATCTCTTGGTCAGGAGTCAGTGATTAAGCTAAGAAGCCTATTGATAGTTTAAAAGCCCTCAGGCACCCATAGCCTACAGGGAAGAAAAAAAAAAGAGGCTTTTACACCACTGAGCTCCAACTCAGGGATTGAAAAAACTGTTAACATATATAAAATGGTTAAAACAACAAGAAAAAATATTGGAGACTCGAACCAGGACAAGGGTCCAGCTAAAAGTCCTCCAGAGGGTGAAGCACAAAACAACGAGTTCAACATCCAAACATTAGCTAAGGAAATAATAATAGGAGTGAGTAAAGAATTTGAAAAAATTGTAATCAGAAATGCAGGAACAACAAATGAGAAAATGGAAGAAAATTCTAATTATCTCATGGTTATTAGAGAGCTGAAAGCTGAAATCACTTAGCTAAGAAGGCAACTAGCTGAACAAGCTAAAACAGTATCAGAGCAGGGCAACAAAATAGATGAACTCCAGAAAGCAGTAGAGGGCAGAGAGAATAGAATCTATGAGGCTGAAAACAGAATTAGCAAGATTGAGGATGAATTAGAGACAACTAAAAAAGAAGTAAGAGATCTCAAAAAGAGATTAAGAGATGCTGAAAACAACAACAGAGTCCTATGGGATGACTTCAAAAGAAACAATATACGCATTATTGGATTACCAGAGGAAGAAAGAGAAGGGGAGGAAGAAAGCATTCTCCAGGCCATAATAGCTGAAAATTTCTCTAGTCTAGACAACACCAAAGAGATAAAGATTCAAGAAGCCCAGAGGGTCCCAAACAGAATTAACCCAGACCTAAAGACACCAAGACATGTCATACTTAGATTGGAAAGGAATAAGGATAAAGAAAGGATCCTCAAGGCTGCAAGAGAAAAACAAAGAGTCACCTACAAAGGAAAACCCATAAGATTTGCAGCAGACTTCTCCATACAAACACTACAAGCCAGAAGAGAATGGCAAGATATCTATCAAGTGCTCAATGAGAAAGGCTTTCAGCCAAGAATACTATATCCTGCTAGACTGTCATTCAGACTAGATGGAAGCATCAAAACCTTCTCAGACAAGCAACAGTTGAAGGAAGCAACCATCACCAAGCCTGCCCTGAAAGAAGTTCTGAAAGGTCTCCTATAAACAACCAGACCACCACAAATAGGACATATATCAAAACACTCTAAAACTCTTCAAGAATGGTGTTAAAATAACTTCAATCTTTGATATCAATAAATGTCAATGGCCTGAATTCACCTATTAAAAGACACAGAGTAGGAAGATGGATCAGAAAACACAACCCAACAATATGTTGTCTACAGGAAACTCACCTAACTCAACAAGACAAACACAGACTTAAAGTGAAAGGATGGAAAACTATCATACAAGCCAATGGCCCACAAAAAAGGGCAGGAACAGCTATTCTCATATCTGACATGATAGACTTTAAAATAGATAAGATTAAAAAAGATAGGAATGGACACTACTTAATGCTCAGAGGATCAGTCAATCAAGAGGACTTAACAATTATTAATATCTATGCACCCAATGAGAAGCCATCTAAATACATCAAACTTCTACTGAAAGAGCTACAGCAATATATTAACAGTAACACAATCATAGTAGGGGACTTCAACACCCCACTATCTCAACTTGACAGATCATCCAGGAAGAAAATCAGTAAAGACATAAGGGAGCTAAATGAAGAGATAGATAAACTAGAACTATTGGACATTTTCAGAGTCATTCATCCCAAGAAACTGGAATACACATTTTATTCAAATCCACATGGATCATTCTCAAGGATAGACCATATATTAGGCCACAAAGATAGCATCAGCCAATTCAAGAGCACTGAAATCATCCCAAGCATCTTCTCAGACCACAGTGGAATTAAACTAACACTTAACAATCAACAAAAGATTAGTAACAGTCCCAAAATGTGGAAGCTCAACAGTACACTTCTTAACAACTTCTGGGTCAAAGAGGAAATCAAGGAAGAAATCAAAATGTTTTGAGAGTTCAATGAAAATGAAGACACAAGCTATCAAAATATTTGGGACACAGCTAAAGCAGTCCTAAGAGGGAAGTTCATAGCTATACAAGCACACATTAGGAAACAAGAAAAAGCACACATAAACAGCCTGATTGCACATCTTAAAGATCTAGAAGAAGAACAACAAAGGAATCCTAAAGCAACCAGAAGGACAGAAATCACTAAAGTTAGGGCAGAAATAAATAACATTGAGAATAAGAAAACCATACAAAAGATCAATGAAAGTAAATGTTGGTTCTTCGAAAGAGTAAACAAAATCAACAAACCTTTAGCCAGACTCACAAAACAAAAAAGGGAGAAGACCCAAATAAATCAGATAGTAAATGAAAGAGGAGATATCACAACAGACACTGCAGTAATTCAACATATCATGCGAGGCTTATATGAACAACTATATGCCACCAAGCTAGAGAACCTGGAAGAAATGGACAATTTCCTAGATACCTAGATACCTACCAACTTCCAAAACTAAGTAAAGAGGAAGTGGATAACATGAACAGGCCCATCACAGCTAATGAAATTGAAACAGTTATCAAAAATTTTCCCAAAAATAAAAGTCCTGGACCAGATGGTTTTACAAATGAATTCTACAAAACTTTCAAAGAAGAACTAATACCTCTACTTTTAAAAGTCTTCCAGAAGATTGAAGACACTGGAATACTCCCTGCCAGCTTCTATGAAGCCAATATCACCCTGATACCAAAAGCAGACAGGGACACAACCAAAAAAGAAAACTACAGACCAATATCTCTGATGAACATAGATGTGAAAATATTGAACAAAATTCTAGCCAACCGGATACAGCAGTATATCAAAAAGATTGTTCATCATGACCAAGTGGGGTTTATCCCAGGCATGCAAGGTTGGTTAATATACGTAAATCAATCAATGTGATCCACCACATCAACAAAAGCAAGACCAAAACCACATGGTCATATCAATAGATGCAGAGAAAGCCTTTGACAAAATACAACATCCCTTTATGATCAAAACACTACAAAAAATGGGAATAGATGGAAAATTCCTGAAGATAGTGGAGTCTATATATAGCAAACCTACAGCCAACATCATACTCAATGGTGAAAAACTGGAAGCATTTCCCCTCAGATCAGGTACTAGACAGGGCTGCCCACTATCACCATTACTATTCAACATAGTGTTGGAAGTTCTTGCCATAGCAATCAGGCAGGAGCAAGGAATTAAAGGCATACAGATTGGAAGAGAAGAAATCAGACTCTCCTTATTTGCAGATGACATGATAGTATACATGGAAAAAACTAAGGAATCCAGCAAGAAGCTTTTGGAAATCATCAGGCAATACAGTAATGTGTCAGGCTATAAAATTAAAATTCAAAAGTCAGTGGCATTCCTCTATGCAAACACTAAGTTAGAAGAAATTGAAATCCAGAAATCAGTTCCTTTTTCTATAGCAACAAAAACAATAAAATATCTAGGAGTAAACCTAACCAAAGAAGTGAAAGACTTGTATACTGAAAATTATGAGTCACTACTCAAAGAAATTGAAAAAGACACAAAGAAGTGGAAAGATATTCCATGTTCATGGGTTGGAATAATTAACATCATCAAAATGAATATATTACCCAGAGCCATCTACAAATTTAATGCTATCCCCATCAAGATCCCAAGCACATTTTTTAGGAGAATAGAACAAATGCTACAAATGTTTATCAGAAAAGACCTAGAATTGCCAAAACAATCTTGAGAAAAAAGAACAGAACTGGAGGCATCACACTCCCAGATCTCAAACTGTATTATAGGGCCATTGTCATCAAAACTGCTTGGTACTGGAACATGAACAGACACACTGACCAGTGGAATAGAATTGAGAGCCCAGAAATGAGGCCCCAGACGTATGGACATCTAATCTTTGACAAAGGGGCCCAGACTATTACATGGGGAAAGCAGAGTCTCTTCAACAAATGGTGTTGGAAACAATGGGTTGAAACATGCAGAAGAATGAAACTGAACCACTGTATTTCACCAAATACAAAAGTAAATTCCAAGTGGATCAAGGACTTGGATGTTAGACCAGAAACTATCAGATACTTAGAGGAAAATATTGGCAGAACTTTTTTCCGCATAAATTGTAAAGACATTTTCAATGAAACAAATCCAATTACAAGGAAGACTAAGGCAAGTATAAACCTATGGGACTACATCAAATTAAAAAGCTTCTTCACAGCAAAAGAAACCACTACCCAAACCAAGAGACCCCTCACAGAATGGGAGAAGATCTTTACATGCCATACATCAGATAAGAGTTTAATAACCAATATATATAAAGAGCTTGCCAGACTCAACAACAAGACAACAAATAACCCCATCCAAAAATGGGGGGAGGACTTGGACAGAATATTCACCACAGAAGAGATCCAAAAGGCCGAGAAACACATGAAAAAATGCTCCAAGTCTCTGATTGTCAGAGAAATGCAAATAAAGACAACAATGAGATATCACTTCACTCCTGTGAGAGTGTCATACATCAGAAAAGGTAACAGCAGCAAATGCTGGAGAGGGTGTGGGGTCAAAGGAACCCTCCTGCACTGCTGGTGGGAATGTAAATTGGTCCAACCTCTGTGGAGAACTCTCAGAAGGCTAGAAATGGACCTACCCTATGACCCTGCAATTCCTCTCCTGGGGATATATCCTAAGGAACCCAACACATCCATCCAAAAAGATCTGTGTACACATATGTTCTTGGCGGCACAATTTTTAATAGCCAAAACCTGGAAGCAACCCAGGTGTCCAACAACAGATGAGTGGCTGAGCAAGTTGTGGTATATATACACAATGGAATACTACTCAGCTGTAAAAAATGGTGACTTCACCGTTTTCAGCCGATCTTGGATGGACCTTGAAAAAATCATGTTGAGTGAAATAAGTCAGAAACAGAAGGATGAATATGGGATGATCTCACTCTCAGGCCGAAGTTGAAAAACAAGACCAGAAAATAAAACACAAGTCGAACCTGAAATGGAATTGGAGTATTACACCAAAGTAAAAGACTCTGGGGTGGGTGGGTGGGTGGGTGGGGAGAATACAGGTCCATGAAAAATGATGAATGAAATAGTGGGGGTTGTATTGCTAAATGGGAATCTGGGGGATGTTATGCATGTAAAAAAAAAAAAAAGAAGAAGTAGAAACGCAAAGCAGAAATTGACTGAGTTTGGAGTATGGCACCAAAGTAAGAAAGCAGAAGTATACTAGAGTTAGCAGTGAGTACCTCCCTAATACTTCCTCTCCACTTTTTCAAGCTTTGGGTCCATGATTGCTCAACAATTTGTTTGGCTTTGTATGTTAACTCTCTTTTCAGTCACCAGGTTCCAGGTGTCATCAGGATGCCGGCCAGACTTCCTTGGATTGAAGACACCACCAATATGTCCTGGAGCTCAGCTTCCCCAGAGACACACCCTACTAGGGAAAGAGAGAGGCAGACTGGGAGTATGGACCGACCAGTCAACGCCCATGTTCAGCGAGGAAGCAATTACAGAAGCCAGACCTTCTACCTTCTGCAACCCTCAATGACCCTGGGTCCATGCTCCCAGAGGGATAGAGAATGGGAAAGCTATCGGGGGAGGGGGTGGGATATGGAGATTGGGTATTGGGAATTGTGTGGAGTTGTACCCCTCCTACCCTATGGTTTTGTTAATTAATCCTTTCTTAAATAAAAAATAAAAAATAAAAAAAAGAACTGGTACAAAAAGAAGAAAAAAAAGTTCAGGCCAAGCAGACAGGAGAATCATATCAAAGTCCCTTTGGAATTTATCACAAAGACATCATCCCTTTATTGAAATAGAGCACTGCTCTTTTTTATTTTCTTTTGATAAGTATCTTTTGGTTTGTTATCAGTTTCTGATAAAGATTATACATCTGACAACAGGACACTCACCGATTAATTAGCCTGGTTACTTTTCACAGACAGGTTGGTTCTTCTTATCTAAAAAAAAAAAAAAAAAAAAAGAAAAATGATGAATGAAATAGTGGGGGTTGTATTGTTAAATGGGAATCTGGGGAATGTTATGCATGTTCAAACTATTGTATTTACTGTTGAATGTAAAGCATTAATTCCCCAATAAAGAAATAAATTATTTTTAAAAAAAAGTAAAAATAAAATAAACAAATAAAAAAAGTTCAAAAAAAAAAGAACAGATATTCTTAGGTAAAACAGTTAACTATTCCAAATTGAATGATACTTTAGGGCATGTGTTCTCTGCATAGAAACAACTGAAGTGGTTTGTTTATGCCTTTATGATAAATAAAGTCTTGCTACTCCAACGAAAGTACAAGTCTTTCTGACAGAATGTTCTCCCTTCAGAAATCTGTGCTCTCATGCCCTAGTTTACTGCATTCTGAGGAATGTCAAATAGCTCAATCTCAGTATCTGCTCCCAGTATTTTTTGTTTGTTTTGTTTTTTTTATATCATTCTTCTGGATGCCATTCTCACGTCTCTTTGTGCTGTTTTGTCTGTTGCAGACTGCTGCCAAGCTAAAGATCAGTATATTGAGCAGTTTAAAGACACTCTGAATACTACAGTGGCCAAATCCATTGCTGGATTTTTCGTAGAGCCTATTCAAGTGGGTATATTTATTTAAGACATTAATGGAATTGAATTTTATATCAGCAGAGTGTTTTACATTTACATTCTAGGGAACTCCAATTGTCTGAGTGATCTGCGTTGTGTCCCTCTTCAAATGCAGCTCAATATGTTGGTTCCTTTGGAAAGAGGGACTCCTGCTCTTCTTAACTGACTAAAAACCCAGCCCTTAAAGTCCCAGGCTGAGCAGATATATAGGTGAAGCTAGTGATTCCAAAATTTCTGGAGAAAACTAACCCACCACAATTGTTAAGTTATGTAATACCCACACTATCAGGGAAAGCCTACTTTTATTATCTTACCAAGCCTCCTTTATCAACTGTACTAACTTATTAACATAGTATTGTCAGTGAGAGTAATTTATCACTTTGTTTTCATGCTTTCAAATGGCCTTGACATTGTTAGAGGTCTTCCTGGTTTGGTGTTTTTCAGGGGGTGAATGGAGCTGTTCAGTACCCAAAGGGGTTTCTAAAGGAGGTCTTCAAGCTGGTGCGAGATCGAGGAGGTGTATGCATCGCAGATGAAGTGAGTGTGGGACAATGGGTGTTGCAAAGTAAGAGCAGGAAAGACACAGGGAGAGACCATTTTACTCCCCTCTCCTCCTATATCCAAGCAGAAAAATAACTGTGAGAAATCCCAAGGGAATGGATATTAGGTAATACAGTTTTGCTAGCTCACTGGTTGGTTCGATAGTAGATTAGTTGATCCTTTTTAATAAGTAACTTAGAATCCAAATATTCAAATTGAAGTGGGTAACATGATTTGATAATAGGTAATATAGATAATTTGATAAATAGATAATTTGATATTGCTGCCATCACTCAACACACCTGTTAAATTCTTTAACAAATCCTAATTTTTGCCAAAATAGTACTAACTAGCCTAATAGTATTCTTCTTTTCATAGTACCAAAACCTGTATGGAAATAGATATACAGGTATTTTTAATCCAAAACCTACACGAGAAGATGGCTACCATTATAGATATTCAAAAATTAGTTTCGGGAGTCAGGCAGTAGCGCAGCAGTTAAGTGCATGTGGTGCAAAGCTCAAGGACCAGCCTAAGGATCCCAGTTCAAGCCCCTGGCTCCCTACCTGCAAGGGGAGTTACTTCACAGGCGGTGAAGCAGGTCTGCAGGTGTCTGTCTTTCTCTCCCCCTCTGTCTTCCACTCCTCTCTCCATTTCTTTCTGTCCTATCCAACAACGATAGCCTCAATAACAACAGCAACAATAAAAACTCTAAGGGCAACAAAAGGGAAAATAAATATTAAAAAATTGAATAAAATTGGTTTCAAAAAAATTATAAAATAATTTGAGTTAAGTCCACATTGTTAGGATAAGCACAGCAAGTACTGCTTTGGGTTTGTTTTATTGTGTTTTTCTTTTTTGTGGGGTTTATTTTTGTTTGGTCAGTTGCTGTGGTGGCCAGGATAAAGCCCAGAGCCTCAAATAGGCAAAGTATGCACTACACTACTGAACCACACCCCAACCCAAGTGGACCTCTTTGAAAGCAATAAAACTCTAATAGAATCTGGTCCATAGTTCTCTTGTCATCGTCACCTATCCTCTCCTCCCTCCAGGAGTAGATCATGGAGTTCTTTCTAGAGGCACAGAGATGCATTGGATGAAGTACATTTCCATTTTGCTGCCCAGCTTGAAGTCACTGTTTTATAAGTGATGTATGCTGCTGAGCACACATCCTGGACTGTTGTCGTCACACCTATGCTGTCTCACCTTGTCTGAACCCATTGTTTCAAGATTCTCACTTCTTTTATATATTTTAATTTAATTTTTATGAGTTATTTAGTATTTATGTACAAAGTTATGAGAAAATGGGCACATAATACCATCCCATCCCCACCACCAGAGTTCTGTTTCCCCAATCTCTCCATTAAAAAACTGCAGTGATTCTCCCACAGTCACAGTTAAGTGTTGAGTATAATATCTATAACTATTTATATTTATGCTTATTTGTACTTTTTTCTATGCTCCTACCTTCTCTTCCTTTCTAAGTCACACCTACACCTGTTAAGTCCTTCCAAATGTCCTTCCTTTTTTCCTCTTCTCTCTGTCTGGGTCTTGGAGTTGGAGTTCAGAACCACTCTGTGGGTATGCAACAGCATTTTTTGGGGAGTGCAAAAGGTGAGAGTTCTGGCTTCTGTAATTGCCTGAAATGTTTGTTGTGAAGAATATATACCATCATTGAAAGGGAAATAAATCTGGAAAACCCCAAAGGAAGTCAGGTACTGTTCAATTAATCTGAAAAAGAAGAGGGAAAAAGAGAAAAAATCAGGGTTGACAATAAGTGTGACTTATTCAGTGAAGGTAGAACCATAGAAAAAAAAAGTAGAACCATAGAAAAAAGAGTTTACAAAAATATAGAGACATAGATATGATATATATGATATATGATATGATATAATATGATATGATATGATATGATATGATGTGATGTGATATGATATGGTATGATATAAATATGAAGTCAACTCATATCTGTGACCTTGGAAGAAATATTGCAGTTCCCACTAGAGGAGGATGAGAATTCTGGTGGTGGGAACCTTGTGGGAATTATGCCCTATTATCTCATAATTTTGTAAACCATTACTAAATAATTAATAAAAATTTGAAAAATAGAGTTTCTAAAGAACATGTCTATGAGTCAGTAATCCCAATCCAGAGACAATGGCCCCAGTGGGATGGAGCCCGAAGGTGTCATCAAGGTTATGATGTGATCACTCAAGCCCAGTCTGGGACTGGGAAAACAGCTGCTTTTGCCATATCAATTTTGCAGCAGATAGAATTGGATTTAAAGGTCACTCAGGCCTTGGTGCTAGCACCCACAAGAGAATTGGCTCAACAGATACAGAAGGTGGTCATGGCATTAGGAGATTACATGGGTGCTTCCTGCCGTGCCTGCATTGGTGGTATTAATGTCCGTGCAGAAGTGCAGAAGCTGCAGATGGAAGCTCCCCACATCATCTTCAGTATGCCTGGCTGTATATTTTATATGCTTAACTGTAGGTACCTGTCTCCCAAATACATCAAGATGTTCGTGTTGGATGAAGCTGATGAATTGTTAAACCGAGGATTCAAGGACCAGATTTATGACATATTCCAAAAGCTCACTAGCAATACCCAGGTGGTTTTTCTGTCATCTACCATGCCTTCTGATGTGCTTGAAATGACCGAGAAGTTCATGAGGGATCCCATTCAGATTCTTGTCAAGAAAGGAGAGCTGAGTCTGGAGGGTATCCAACAATTCTGCCCCATTCAGATTCTTGTCAAGAAAGGAGAGCTGACTCTGGAGGGTATCCACCAATTCTACATCAATGTGGAATGAGAGGAGTGGAAGCTTGACACACTCTGTGAAACCTTGACCATCACACAGGCCATCATCTTTATCAATACCTGAAGGAAGGTTGATTGGCTAATTAAGAGGATGCATGCCCAAGACTTCACTGTCTCTGCCATGCATGGGGACATGGTCCAAAAGGAAAGAGATGTGATCATGAGGGAGCTCTTCTCTGGCTCTAGCCAAGTACTGATCACCACTGACTTATTGGCCAGAGGCATTGATGTGCAGCAGGTTTCTTTAGTCATCAACTATGATCTTCCCACCAACAGGGAAAACTACATTCCTAGAATCGGTCACAGTGGACACTTTGGCCGTAATGGAGTTACTATCAATATGGTGACAGAAGACAAGAGGACTCTCCGAGACACTGAGACCTTCTACAACACACCACTGAGGAGATGCCTCTCAATGTTGCTGACCTCATCTGAAAGGAGCTGTTCTGCTACCTAGGTCCAGCCAGGGTCCAAACCTTGAGGGGCTCAGAAGGAGCAGGAAGCTGGGAGGGAAGGGAGCCAAGTGATGGACATCCTGTCATTTTCTTTCTTTTTTTTTTCTTTGAATAAATGTCACTTTTTGAGGCAAAGAAGGAAACCATAAAAAAAACTAAAAATATATTGGCTGTCTGTGCCAGGGAAGGCAGTATATTGCTTATACAAAAAGGCTTTCAGGGTGTTGAGCGGTGGCTGAGCAGGTTAAGCACACATAGTGCAAAGCGCAAGGACGTGTGTAAGGATGCCAGTTTGAGCCCCCAGTTCCCCACCTGCAGGGGGGTTGCTTCATGAGCAGTGAAGCAGGTCTACAGGTTTTTATCTTTCTTTCCCCCTCTCTGTCTTCCCCTCCTCTCTCAATTTCTCTCTGTCCTATCCAATAATGACATCAATAACAACAATAATAACCACAACAACAATTTTTTTTTAAAAAAAGGGCAACAAAAGGGAAAAAATAGCCTCAGGAGCAGTGGATTCATGGTGCAGACACCGAGCCCCAGCAATAACCCTGGAGGCAAAAAAAAAAAATACAAAAAGGCTTTCATGTCTAAGACTCCAAAGTCCCAGATACACTCCCCCCACCACCACTATCATAAACTAGAGCTGAACAGGGTTCTGGTAGAATTTATTTATTTATTTATCTATTAAAAATAAATTAAAATGATCAACCTACTTATATTAGAGTGTATGGAAGGAAGTATTTACAGGAGCTGGGCTGTGGTACACCTGGTTGAGCGCACTTTTCACTGAGCAAAAATCTGTGTTCAAGCCCCAGGTTCCCACCTGCAGGAAAGAAGCTTTCACGAGTAGTGAAACTGTGTTGCAGTTTCACTTCTCTCTCTCTCCTATCACATAAAGTTAAAAAAATTAAAGGAACAGGAAAAAGGGAAAGGGAAGGCATGGGAAGTGAAGGGAATGGAAGGAAAGAGAAGGAAGGGGAAGAGAAGAGTTGAAACCAGCAAAGAGACCCTGAGACCAAAAATTGACCACCATTACTATAAAATTGTTCCCTGCTCGCTGCTGGGTGATCCACCCAGATTCTAGTCACAAGTGGTCAGAATCCCCTGGGCTCTGTATCAGTCTCACTATCTTTTCCTGAACAGTTTTCCCCAACTAAAACTTGTTCATATATGACCTTGGGCTGCCCTTCAGCAGAATATTTTCACATTTTCTTCATGTGCAACTAAGTTGTTTCTCCAAGTGGACTGGGTCCCTCCAGGAACATACACAACAACTTTTAAGCCATCCCAGCCTACTGTGCCCACCTTCCCCTCCCTAATCTGCCCCATATAAATTTAGGAAATGTGAACCAATTAATATCCTAATGAAGAAATCCAATCTATTGTTTTTAAATAAAATAGCAACAGTGCCAGAAAAATAGTTCACTTGGATAGTATTCTGCTTTGCAATGTGCACAGCCCAGATTCAAACCCTACCGCCACCACATTGAAGGAAGCTTCTGTGTTTTGATCTCTCTCTCTCTCTCTCTCTCTCTCTCTCCCTCTCTCTCTCTCTCCCTCTTTCTCCCTCTCTGTTTCCCTCTCTTTCTCCCTCTCTGTCTCCCTCTCTTTCTCCCTCTCTATCTCCCTCTCTGTCTCTATCTGAAATTGAAGATGATGACAATGATGATGATAGAGGAGGAGGCACCTTTAGTTGGTTTATAATTAGAAACATAAGTAAAAAGGATAAATTCAACCCTTGAAATCAACACATGGCTCCACCACTAGACTTATTAGAATGGAAAATAGACTAAATTCAAAGAATACATATATTTGGAATGTCTCCAAATATGTGGTTTTAGCCTTCTTACTGAAGAGTCAAGGAGATTTCACAAGACTTTTCATGCCTAAGGACTGAATGGTCCCAGATTTAATCCTTCGCACTACCCAGACCTGGGTAGTGCTCTGGTCAGTCAATCTATCTGTCTGTCTGTCTGTCTATCTATCTATCTATCTATCATCTATTTATCTATTTATGTGAAAATTAACCTAGAATAATGAAATCATGCATTTGTGAAAGCCCCGCTGTGCCAAAAATTATTATTAATAATAATATAATTGGAAGGGAGCTGGATGGTGACACACCTGGTTAAGTGCACACATTACTGTTCTCAAGTTTCAAGCCTCTATACCTCACCTGCAGAGAAGAAGCTTCACAAGTGGTGAAGCAAATACTGCAGGTGTCTCTCTGTTTCTACCCCTCTCTATTTCACCATCCTTTCTCAATTTCTGTCTTATCAAATAAAGAAAATACTAATGATATAATTGGAAACTGTCTAATACCAAGTGACCTTCAGTAGGACTGTCCTAATGACTAACTGAAGACAAGAATACTTAGAACTGGTGGTGGTGCACCTGACTGAATACATACATTACCATGCACAAGGACCCAGGTTCAAGTTCCTAGTGCCCACCTACAGAAGGAAGCTTAACAAGCAGTAAAGTAATGTTGCAAGTGTCTTCCTGTCTTCTTCTCTATCTGCACCTTCTCCCTCATTTTCTCTCTGTCTAATCAAACAAAAAAAAAAAAGAAAAAATTACTGCCAGTAGTGGTGGATTCATCAAGTAGGCACCAAGCCCTAGTGATAACCCTGGTGGTAATAATTTTTTAATGATTAGAACTTTCTGAGCATTTACTATATGCCAAGCATTGTTCATAATGCTTTACTTTGGTTAATTTTTATAATAATTCTATAAGGCATGTACCAATGTTATCATTCCAATTTTGAGGATAAATGAATTGAAGTCCCAGATACTTAAATGACCTGTAATGGCCATGCAATTAGTAGGGACAGAGCTCTAGTTAAACTTCCAGACATTGTATGGGGGAGTTGCAATGATACTAAGGAGGAAGAAAGGGAAAGATCAGAAATTCAGAAGACATAGCCTTTCCTAAAAGGTTTCCATTGGTCTAGAATTTGTTTCCAACAGGTGCAGACAGGATTTGGAAGATTGGGCTCTCACTTCTGGGGCTTCCAGACCCATGACGTCCTGCCAGACATTGTCACCATGGCTAAAGGGATTGGGAATGGCTTTCCCATGGCAGCAGTTGTAACAACTTCAGGTAGGACCTAGGAAGTTTGTGTTTACTTCTGCATTCCTTGCATCAGTGAAGAACCATGTGTTCAGACTTGTGTGGATTAGAAACTATGATGGAAACTAGACAACACATTTCCCAAACAGTGAAAGAGAGAAATATTCTGTTTGTCAGATTATAGAACAGACAGAAGAAATTCAGCCCTCTTTCTTATGCTATCAGGAAGAATCATTCACCCATTCCCACAGCAAAGTGCATGTCCAACTCTACTGACAAGGTAAAGGAAAATATGCCACAAAACAAAACCAGCAGGAGATTGTTAACCAGTCTGAATCCAATAATAAAATGTCCAACAGAATCATATTCTTTTTTAGGATTTATTTATGAAAGAGGGAGAGAGAGAGAGAGAGAGGTGGAGTGCCAGAGCATCAGACTCAGGGCTTCATCCATGCAAGTTTGCTTCTCTGCTCACTGTGAAACATCCTGGCAGGATTCCTAATCTTTTTTTTATTTAATTTTTCAATTATAAAAATGAAAACATTGAATAAACCATAGGATAAGAGGGGTACAACTCCACAAAATTCCCACCACCAGAACACTGTATCCCATACCCTCCTCTAATAGCTTTCCTATTCTTTTTTTAAAAAAATTTTATTTAAGAAAGGAGACATTAACAAAACCATAGGATAGGAGTGGTACAACTCCACACAATTCCCACCACCCAATCTCCATATCCCATCCCCTCCCCAATAGCTTTCCCATTCTCTATCCCTCTGGGAGTATAGACCAGGGTCATTGTAGGTTTCAGAAGGTGGAAGGTCTGGCTTCTGTAATTGCTTACCCACTGAACATGGACATTAACTGGTCAGTCCATACTCCTAGTCTGCCTCTCTCTTTCCCTAGTAGGGTGGGTCTCTGGGGAAGCAGAGCTCCAGGACACATTGGTGGGGTCTTCAGTCCAGGGAAGCCTGGCCGGCATCCTGATGGCATCTGGAACCTGGTGGCTGAAAAGAGAGTTAACATACAAAGCCAAACAAGTTGTTGAGCAATCATGGGCCCAAAGGTAGGAATAGCAGAGAGGAAGTGTTGGGGGGGAGGGGTACTTACTGCAAATTCTAGTGTACTTCTGCTTTCAGGTATATATTTTGCACTATGGATTTTTTTTTATGAATACATGTGAACATATGCTCTCTCTCACAGAACCTGGTCTATATCTAGGTTTTGGGACTTTGTTAGAAAGTGATCCACCTGTGATGGAATTAGAGAATGCTATGAAAGGAAAGGTCTCACCCAAGTAATGAAGCTGAAAAATTGTCGTTCCACACCTGAAGTCTCTAGACACAGTCTGAGCTGAGGCATGTTGAGGTGGCAGTCGTTGAGTTGATTATGTTGCGATCAGCAGATGCAATATTATTTGATATGAATTGGGAGAGGCATGCGGGAAAGGGGGCCCTATCCTAAGGTTCCAGGACTGGGGGAAATATAGGCTCTATAGTGGAAACGTGAGGTTCCTGCTGTCTTAGGGTTCAAAAAGACAATGGATAGTTATTGTTATCATCACACTATTTGGTAATTGGGTTACCTTTGAAAAGTCCTTTTGTTAGGGTTTGCTGTATAATACCCAGTATCTTGTATGTAGCTGTGCCACCGGTTACTTCTGATCTACTTGGTCTAGGCTTTTGAGAGAGTCCGCATATGAAAGACACAGCCTATATATTTAAAAAGACTCAGTCTGTGTTTTAAAAACTTTGAGACATACAATCAATTTTTCCCCCTCTCATATTAATTAACTAGTGATTTATGATCCAGTAATTCCTTTCCTGGGTAGATACCCCAAGGACTCCATAACACCCAACCAAAAAGAGGTGTGTACTCCTATGTTCATAGCAGCTCAATTCATAATAGCTAAAACCTAGAAGCAACCCAGGTGCCCAACAACAAATGAGTGGCTGAGATAGCTGTGGTATATATACACAATGGAATACTATACAGCTATTAAGAACAATGAACCCACCTTCTCTGACCCATCTTGGACAAAGCTAGAAGGAATTATGTTAAGTGAGCTAAGTCAGAAAGATAAAGATGAGTATGGGATGATCCCACTCATCAACAGAAGCTGAGAAAGAATATCAGAAAGGGAAAGTAAAAGCAGGATCTGACTAAATTGAAAGTAAAAACCCTGTGGTGAAGGGGGGGTAGACATGCGGTTTCCTGGGCCAGCGGGGGGTGGAGTGTGAGGGGATGGATAGATGGGATGGGACATAGTCTTTTGGTGTGGGAATGGTGTTTATGTACACTCCTATTAAAGCTTTCCTATTCTTTAACCCTCTGGGAGTATGGACCCAGGGTCATTGTAGGGTGCAGAAGGAGGAAGGACTGGCTTCTGTAATTGCTTCCCTGCTGAACATGGGTGTTGACAGGTCAATCCATACTCCCAGCCTGTCTCTCTCTTTCCCTAGTGGGGAAGGGCTCTGGGGAAGCAGAGCTCCAGGACACATTGGTGGGGTTGTCTGTCCATGGAAGTCTGTTTGGCATCATGATAGCATCTGGAATCCTATCCAGAGAATCCCCAGTCATAAGCGGCTGCTTATTGGAGCTCATGCCAGCCGCTGCTTGCAAGTCGCCATCTTGGCTCCCCTAATCTTTTTTTTTTTAAGTACAAGTTGATTTTTCCTTTTTTTAAATTTTTATTGTCTTTATTTATTTATTGGATAGATACTATCAGAAATCGAGAGGGAATGGGGAGGTAAAGAGCAATAAATACAGGAAGACACTTGCCTTACTGCTTCACCACTGACAAAACTTTCCTCCTGCAGGTGGGGACCAGAGGCTCAAACCTGGATACTTGTACATTGTAACAAGTATGCTCAACCAGGTCTGCCACCACCCAGCCCCAAGACTTCTAATCTTGATAAAACTTTCTTGGTCTTGCTAGGGTAACAAGCTATAGACTCAGTGATCTTTTTCTCTGTGGATGTCTAATCAACAATGATATACAAAGAAGTCTCACTTATCTAGAACATTTCATGAAATGAACCTTAAAAGTAAATGAATTTCTTAGTACAGTGAGGTTTTTTGGACAATAATTCTATGAACCACCCATTATTACAGATCTTGAAACTGCTTAATTTTTCCCACCAATAGTAAGCATATTACAGAAGGAAAATTTAGTTATGGAAGGTGAAGTATAATGGATAAATACCAAGAAGCAGTCAGGAAACTATGTTACTAAATCCTCTATGTGAGATGTTTTTACATATAAATATCATATGTACCTATGATATTTCTGTTTATATATTAAGCATATATACTAAGATAGTATATATAGCACAGCACGTTTTACTTTGTAGCATATGTAATGTATAGTATATACTATATACTATAGCATATGCTATATATACTACATAATAAAATATTGAATTTTTGGAAAAGTAATGATGCATTTTACATGGTAAAACAGAAAAAGCACATCATGACTTTTCCAGCAACCCAATATATATATAGATATAGACCAAAAGATATGCTGAGTGGAGTACAGAAAATAAGATTTAGTTGGTGAAAGTTCCATGTACATTCGAATAGATCAAGTTTATATATACATATATATATAATATTTAATTTATTTATTTTGGATACAGATAAATTGAGAGGGAAGGGGAAGATGGAGAGACAGAGAGAGAGAGAGAGAGAGAGAGAAAACTATAGCCCTGCTTCACTGCTCATGAAGCTTCTCCTCTACAAGTGGAAACCTGGGGCTTGAACCTGGGTCCTTGTGTACTGTAATGTATGTGCTGTACCAGGTACACTACTGCTCAGCCCCTTTTTAAGGTACATTTCAATTCACATGCACAGTGACGATTTTATCAAGCTTCTGAAGCCTTCTATAATATGAAAGCAAATAATAATATTAAGTCTGCGTTTAGTATCCTGAAAAGTTCTTAGAAGCTGTACTTTAAGCAAAATAACAGATAACAAGACTAGTTATCACCACAGGCTAACTGATATAAAAGTTAAGTTTCAAAAGCATAGGCCTGATCACACACAGAAAAAACTCACCAAACTTCTAAGTAAAGTCTCAAACACTTCTAATATTAAACAGTAATGTGTACTCATCTACCCACTTGTTTTTCCACTCACTTATTCCAGTTCAGTGTTGTAAGTGGCCTGGGGCTCTCCCTGAAACTCAGGGCACAGTCAGGAACCAACTGTGGACAAGATGTTCTTCCTTCACTGGTACTAACACCTACAGTCACACTCTATCCTGGAGAGGGGACAACGTGCCCACTTCAGTGAACCTAACGTACATGCCTCTGGTGTGTGGAAACCACAGTACCTGCAGAGACCTATACAGACATGAGAAGATAGCAGATTTCACTCAGACAGTGGTCCCTGCCAGGGATTTTTTTTTCCTTCATCAACTTTATAACAATAGTGTTAAAAGAAATTATTTTATTCAAGAACCTACCTTTGATCTAATGTGGTAAGAGGCTGTAGATAGCAATGTGACTTTTTTATTGATTTTTACTTTTATTTACTCATTTATTTTATGAAAGGAGGGGAAGAGAAAAGCAACCCCAAGTGTATGTGATGCTGGGGATCAAACCTGTAATGTCACACATGCAAGTCCTTTACTCTACCACTGAGTAACACTCTACCACAAAGTTGCTCATAGGACAGGCTTAAACAAAAGGGGCTGGTGGTGGTGCACTTGTTAGAACACACATATTACCATGTGAGAGGACCCAGAGGCAAGTCCCCCAATCCCTACCTGCAGGAGAGAAGCTTCACGACTGGTGGAGTGGTACTGCCAATACCCAGCTTTCTGTCTCTCCCTCTCTTTCTTTCTCCTGCTCTCTATCTCTATTTCTCACTCTTTATCAAAAAGGAAAGAAAAATGTCACCAGGAATGGTGGCCTCATGTAAGCACGGAGCCCCAGAGATAACATTGGTGGGGAAAAAATGATGGAGCTCATTGAGGCTCAGTTCTTACATAACAACTCCACCACTACAGGTGGCCTTCCCTTGCCTTTTTTTTTTCTTTCCTTCTAATCAAGACATAACGAATAGGAAGAGAAAAAGACAAATGTAGCACTGCTTCACTCATAAAGCGTCCCCTCTGCAGGTGGAAACCAGAGACTTGAACCCTGATCTTAAATGCACAGTAGCATGTGTGCTTTACTGGATGCACCACCGCCTACACCCTAAAGAAACTAAAATAATAAAGAAAGAAAAGAAAGAAAGAAAGAAAAGAAAGAAAGAAAGAAAGAAAGAAAGAAAGAAAGAAAGAAAGAAAGAGAGGGGAAAGACAAGGTAGAACTTTAATTAAATACAGTCTGTTGGAGGGCAGAGCGGTAGTGCAGCGGGTTAAACACATGTAGTGCCAAGCACAAGGACCAATGTAAGGATCCTGTTTTGAGACCCCAGCTCCCCACCTGCAGGGGAGTCACAGATCTGCAGGTGTCTATCTTTCTCTCCTCCTCTCTGTCTTACCCTCCTCTCTCGATTTCTCTCTGTCCTATCCAACAACAATGGCAGCAATAACAACAATAATAACAACAACAATGATAAACAACAAGGGCAACAAAAGGGGAAAAAATAGCCTCCAGGAGCAATGGATTCATAGCCCCAGCAATAACCCTGGAGGCAAAAAAAAAAAAAAGATTAAATTGGTCTGTTGCAGCAGATCCAAGGACTCTGAACAGGGGAGGAACAAGGGGGCTAACAGGGAATTAAGGGCCCAAGTCCTATGGTGAAGGAAGATGACAAGTTGGTGAAGGTTGTAGTGTACTTACACTTCATGGGGAGAGAAAAAGTTGTACACATGTGACAATGACAGTCTTGTCTCTCAATACCTCTAATGAAGTGATTTAAGGAGTAAACAAATAAAAAGAAATGTGATATTCTTAATCCACCTTTTTTTGTCTCCCTCTAGAGATTGCCAAGTCTCTGGCTAAACGCCTGCTTCACTTCAATACCTTTGGAGGGAACCCCCTGGCCTGTGCCATTGGGTCAGCTGTACTTGAGGTATGTCCCAGCTTCCATGTTACTGTCACTCGTTTCATAAAATGCCATCAAAACTACATACCCATTATCAGAACCCTAGCACATTACTTTACTGAAGTGGAGAGCTCACTACTAGTTATATATTTAAGGTAGATTACCAGTTAGTATTTGACTCCATTCATTTTTATAAGAAAGCTCTATTATAGCTTGGAGGCATGGAGCATTAGATAAAAAATAACATGGAGGAACAAGGGAGACAACATAATGGCTATGAGAAAGACATTCATGTCTGAGGCTCCAAGGTTCCAGGTTCAACCACTGAAGTCACCATAAACCAGAGATGAGCAGTGCTCTCACATCTCTGTTTCTCCCTCTCCCTCTCTTTTTCTCTGCGTTTTTTTCTTTGTCTCTTATTAAAATAAAGAAATAAAATACTAATTTAAAAGGTGAAATTTACAGGAAAAATGGAAGGCACAGGATGGGGAGGCAATGAGGAATGGTGGAAGATCCCATTTGGGTGTGGTGAGTTGCGTTCACACACGTATACAGATAAAAAACTATACTCTTAACATTGTATGTTATTGCAAGCATAAACTTCATGTGCCTGAGGAATATAAACATTTCCCTAGTTAATAGTCACACTGACTTTTATTTGTTATTGGAATGACATTTTATGGATGATTGCCAGTAGCTGTCCCCAACTTTATTTTAATTTAGGCTTTGTTTTGTACAGTCTTCCTTTCTTTTGTTGCATTGTCATAAATTAAAGGACTAAAAAAATAAAAATAAAAACACAAAGGTCCTTGTGGTTACAGTTAAGTAATCCAGTTATCAGTGACACTGGTCGAGGTTCATCTACAGAAAAAGGATGTTGGGGATTAGAGAGAGACCATAACGGTTATGCAAAAACTTTTATGACTAAGATCCCAAAGTCTGATGTTCAATCTTTAGCATAACCATAAACTCTGGCCTTTCTTTTCATATCTTTCTATCAGTAGCTCTCCCTCAGTAAATTAAATGCAATGTTTTTCTTCTTTTTTTTTTTTTTGTTATGAGGTTTAATGGTTTACAGTACACTTGATTGCACATGGGTACAATTATCATCTCACCAAGATAGGCATCTGCAAAACACTTGTACCCTCAAATTAGCTCCATCTTGTTGTAGACCTGAATTGAAAGCCCCCATTTCCTCTGATAATATTTTTAATTATAAAAAGGAAACATTGACAAAATCATAGGATAAAAGGGGTACAACTCCACACAATTCCCACCACCAGAACTCCATATCCCATCCCATCCCCTGATAGCTTTCCTGTTCTTTAACCCTCTGGGAGTATGGAACCAAGGTAATTGTGGGGTGCAGAAGGAGGAAGGTCTGGCTTCTGTAATTGCTTCCCCGCTGAACATGGGCGTTGACAGGTCAATCCATACTCCCAGCCTTCCTTTCTCTTTCCCTAGTGGGGAAGGGCTTTGGGGAAGCAGAGCTCAAGAACACATTGGTGGGGTTGTCTGTCCAGGGAAGTCTGGTTGGCATCATGGTAGAGTCTGGAACCTGGCAGCTGAAAAGAAGTTAACATACAAAGCCAAACAAATTGTTGACCAATCATGAACCTAAAGGCTGGAATAGGGCAGATGAAGAGTTGGGGGGGGGGTCCCTCCATTTTGTAGGTAGCTAGTAGGCATATTTTAGTTATATTCAAAAGGGCCTGTGGTTTTACTAGTTTTTTTTGCCCCCTCAGCCTGAAATCTGATATGCAGATGGATCCAAGTTATTGTCTGGGGAGATGATGTCATGGCTGGAAAAAGGACCAGAAAGCTGGATCAGGGAAGAGAGTAGCTCCCTAATATGGGAAAGGGGTATAAATATTGTTGACTGTAACCCCCATCAATTTGATTTGGTCTGGGGCCATATTCAACTTAGGAGCCTATGTGACCTCTGCATCCTTATAGATCTGAGCTCACATTCTTTAGTCATGAGGAGGAACATTCCAAGCTGTCCCAATATCAACCCATCTTCCTCAGGTGTACCATAGAGTATGTTGTCCATCCTTCCTTCGCAGGATGGAACATTCTCTACTATTGTTGATCCAAGTTGAGGGCAAGGTCCTATGGGGGCCCACAAAGGGTCTATTTTGTTGTTCCTGATAGAGATGACTGGTAACAATGGAGAGAGGGATTTATCTGAGGTCTAGGCTCATCATGTCTGTTTAGGAATCTCAGGACTCCCCAAATACGGCCCCAGCTGATGGGGTGGCCTGATAGTGACTAAAGAGTCATCCTTAAAGTATGCCAGTCTCTTGTCCTTATTCAGCTTTTGCATTCCTTGCCGTGATAAGGATAGCTTTGGAGGGTGTGAGAGAACTGTAATAAGAAGTAGGTGAGGAGGGTATCTAAGCCTAAGTAGATAGTATTTCATTATGAACTTTATACTTGACTCACTGCATACTATTGTGTACTTTTGCTTTCAGGTATATATTGTGCCCTAATTTATGGATACATGTGAACATATGCTCTATCTCACAGGACCTGGCCTATATCTAGGTTTTGGGATTTTGTTAGGAAGTGAACCACCTGAAATGAAAGATCTCACCTAAGTAATGAACTGAAAGCCCTCATTTCCTCTGATAATTTTTTTAAAAAAATTCTTTTTTAAGCCAGTCTTGTTTAATTTATCTATTTTCTGAGAGGGAGAGAGAGACACCAAGACCAGAGCAATACTCTGGTATATATAGTGTCATGGATCAAACCAGGAACCTCAAGCATACAAGGTAATTGCTCTACGCACTGAACCACCTACCCATTATGATTTTTTTTTTCCAGAGGACTACTCAGCTCTGGTTTATTTATAAGTGCAGGGTATTGAATCTGGTGTGTCAGACATGGAGACCTTTTTTGCATAACCATTATGCTATCTCCCCAGCTCTGATTTTTTTTTTTTTGAGAGAGAGATCATTACTCTACCATTTTATGTGGTACAAAAGATTGAACCTAGGGCCTCATGCATACAAAGCCTGTGACGTGAGTCACATCCCAGGTCTTTGAAAACATTTTTCACTGAGTCACTTCCCAAACCATTGGAAAATATTTTTAAATGTCTTTCTAATATGCATAGTGGCACTTGTTCAATAGGCATGGTACACTTCTGGAAGACTGTTCAAGAAATGAATAATCATGGTTGTTTGTAGAGAGGGCAACTTGGTAATTTGAGGCACAGGAGTCACTGAAGATTAATTTGCTGCAAATGAAGAACATAACTTGCCTGTGAGCCATATATGACCAGGGAAATCATTTGGTCTGGTTATTCCAACTGTGGCTTTTTTTTGTAGCAACATGAAGTACTAATTTTTAAGTTGGCAATTTTTTATGATTCACACACACATGGTATTATAAATATCCAAATTATCCTCCTCAGAAAAAAAATGTTTCCCTCAAAAGGTAGGGGAAGATGGTCAGAGGGTTCTGGACCCTAGTTGCTCCAGGACCCAAACTGTTTGTCACTAGGAATCTTTGTTTTTATACTATCACTGAAAGGGAAGTAAATCAGGAAAATATCAGAAGAAGTTAGGTATCTGAGAGAGAAGAGGACAAAGAAAGGACACTCAGAAGTAGGTGAAGGTAGGACTATAGAAAAATGGGCAAAATAATGTCAATAGTATATAACAGATATAATCTATATCTGTGACCTTCAAAGAGCCCCCCTTCTCACCCCTACCCCCTCTGGATAGAGATGGAGACACAGACTCTGATATTGGGAATGGTGTGGAATTAAACCCCTGTCATCTTATAATTTTAGAAATCACTAAAAATAAATAAATAAATAAATAAATATTTTCCTCCCCTGGTGTACAGAATACACTCTTCTACTTTCTGATATTAGAACTATGTACATGGTGAGTCATGCGTTAGCATAGCGGGTTAAGCACAGGTGGAGGAAAGCACAAGGAATGGCGTAAGGATCCCAGTTTGAGCTCCTGGCTCCCTACCTGTAGAGGAGTCGCTTCACAAGTGGTGAAGCAGGTCTGCAGGTGTCTATCTTTCTTTCCCCCTCTCTGTCTTCCCCTCCTCTCACCATTTCTCTCTGTCCTATCCAGCAACAACAACAATAATAAATACAACAATTAACAACAACAAGGGCAACAAAATGGAATAAATAAATAAATATAAAAAAAGAACTAGGTACATGATTTACTTTTTCAACAAAATTAAACACGGGGCCAGGTGGTGATGCACACTTTCAAGAGTACATGTTCATTACCATGCATGAGGACCCAGGTTCAATCCCAGAGCCTGCTGGCAAATTCTGCAGATGCAGTCACCTCTGCCATGTTGTCCCCTCAGGCTACTGCTAGTTCCCGCAAGAGTTGGGACATTTTTGGAGTGCCTGTTCCGCCATGTTGTGCCCTCAGGGCATTGGCTATTTCCCCACGATATTTGGTGTGCTTTGGTTACTCCTCCCCCCTTCCCATTCTCACGGAAAGCCGCTCCTATAAAAGCCCTTCTTCTTCCGCACCTCTCTCTCTTGCCGGAGCTTCACTTCGGTGTTCAGATGCAGGAAAGGTTACTGCGTGAGGCGGCCATTTTCACTACCTCCATGTGGCCCAACCTGCTTCTCTCGCACCCAACTCTGAGGTGCCAGCGCAAATAAATATTTGTGTTCCCTCTTCGCTCCGGACCTCCTCTCTCTCTTCTCCGCAGCGCAGAACGACATCCATTTGTCGTTAAAGTTCAGGGCTCCAGCAGGCCGGGCTAGCTTCACGATGGTAGACAGAGACTTGAGGACACACGGCTGGGCAGTGAAGCTGTATTTCTTTATTCACGAACAATTATTCATAAACTAACCCAAACTAATCACCACACAGATCTGTCCTGCATCCTTCTCAGCCACGCCAAGAACTCCGGAACTACATAGCATAGGGGGCGGGGAGAAAAAGAGGCACGAAACTAGCAAGGGCCAAACCAAATCTCTCAGAGGCGGGGGTTGGGGGGGAGACCAAACCAATGTGAAGCATACAGCAAGAGCCTATATGTAAGGGGGTGCCAATAATGATGGAGTAGTTCTGCATATCTCTCTCTCTCTCTCTCTCAGCTGCTGCGAACAATGGGTTCATCTTGCAGGTACTGAGCCTCAGCAATAACCTGGGTGCCAATAATAATAGTAATGATAATAATAACTTTTTTTTTTGCCTCCAGGGTTATTGCTGGGGCTCGATGCCTGCACTACGAATCCACTACTCCTGGAGGCCATTTTTTTCCCTTTTGTTGCCCTTGTTGTCTATCGTTGTTGTTGTTAATATTATTGTTGTCATTGTTGTTGGATAGGACAGAGAGAAATTGAGAGAGGGGGAAGACAGAGAGGGGGAGAGAAAGACACCTACAGATCTGCTTCACCACTTGTGAAACAATTCTCCTGCAGGTGGGGAGCTGGGGGCTTGAACCGGGATCCTTACACCGGTCCTTGCACTTTGCACCACCTGCACTTAACCCACTGCACTACTGCCTGGCCCCAATAATAACATTTTTAATGAAATAGGTAAAATCTGTTATTTTAATTGAAAAGTATCTTCAAATACTATCAAATTACTAAAGAACAAAAAAGAACCCATGCACAGGGAGGTGTGTTTATTTTGTTTTGTAGACAGCACCAATTTTTTTAAGCACTCTATTATGTCAATCACTGTATTAGCATATAGGTCTTTAAGACATCTAGGTCTGCCGAAAAACATACAATGATTATTATCTAAGTATATGAGAAGTATATTCCATATATCTTGTCAAGAGTTTCAGCAGAAGTCGGTGAAAATTCTTTTATGGTCATGCTGAGTGCTCCTTCTGGTCCTCACAGGTCTCAGCTCTGTTAAGCAGCCAAATCCCTATGTCTGGACACTGGCACAATGACATTTTGTGTCTGGCTGAGGGCTACTGACAAATGCCAGAAGCTCCCAACAAGGCAAGCTCTGTGACAATTCTGTCATCAGAGCACTTGTCTTATTTGCCAGTGTCCCAGTTCCCAGCAAAGCCAGTAAATAAGGAACTACAGGACTCTGAAATCTGTGCTGCAGACTGCATTGAAATACATCTTCTACTCCTGCCTATGTTTTTTCCCCACTTTACTGGGAAGTTAATAGTTTACTGCACAGTTGCTGACACATAGGTATAGCCTCTCATCTCCCCCTGGTAGGTTTCTGCAAGACATTCTCTTTCCAAACCTAGGTTCTCTCCCACTATCATATAACCAAGCCTCTCCATCCCAACTCCCACCCTCCTTCCCTAGGGCCCTTTGCTTTGGTGCAGTACACCAACACCCATTCCAAGTTTCACCATTTATTTTCCCTTACTGTCTTTATTTCTTAAGTTCTACCTATGACTGAGATCACTTGGTATTTATCTTTCCCTTTCTAGCTTATCTTACTCAACATGATTCCTTCAAGTTCTGTTCAAAATATCCTGCCTACATTATTACTCACCCTTGAGAGATGAAAAGGAGATGTTCTACATAGACTTTAATTTCTTTTTACAGAAAAACTTACTGCAGCCTATCACCTGTTCACATTAGTCTCTGTGTTCTATTTGTCTGGTTAAGTTTTTTTTTCTTTTTCTTCTTATAAGTGAGATCTTTGTATTTCTCAGTCAGTTTTAGAACTTCACTTTTAATGTTGGCTCATTTGGGGCCCTCTCTCAACAGGTAATTAAAGAAGAAAAACTCCAGGAAAACAGCCAAGAAGTTGGCACCTATATGTTACTGAAGTTTGCTAAGCTGCGGGATGAGTTTGAAATTATTGGAGATGTACGAGGCAAAGGTCTAATGATGGGAATAGAGATGGTGTCCGATAAGGTAGGTTCTGAACTGCTGTTCACTCTCTAGCTGCTCAAGAGCAGCAAGAATGAAGGTAGAAAACATGGGCTGAATGAAAGTTCTCTTCAGTCTCAGAGAACAGGCACACAGAGACAACAAGACCCAGCAAAGCCTCTTGGAGATGAACAGTGAGGGCCCAGTGTGAGCAAAATGCTAGCAGGTCATTGAGAGTTCTAGAAGGGTGAAGGAAAGTATTTAGAAAAAAGAAGTGATTTTTTTTTTGTCATACTGTCCAAAAGCATGGGGGTTGTGAATGTTTTCTTTTCTTGAGAAGATGGAGTTTCAGATACGTTATCACTGATCAAAGCTACTTTTTCATTTATATAGTTAAAGGAAAGGGAGAAACACTATAGTACCCAAGCTCCCTCTAGTGGCTTAGCACCTTCCTTGTGGTGCTGGGGCTCACATTTGAATCATTTTTATGACAGGGCACACACACATCCTACCTAGTGAGCTACCTCTCTAGCCATTCTGATTATTTAGAACTAAAACTATGGGGAAGGAAAGTTACTCTTTGGGAAAGGACATGTGGCCCAGAAAAAAATAGTGGAAGTCAGGGAGGAGCAGAAGGTTGTAGTGATTGTTCAGAATTTGTTGGATTTTTCATTGCCTATTTATGTATGTTTGTGTGTTTATGGATTTTAGTCTCCCAAGTAACTGGGAAAAAATGGGATATCTTGATCTTGTCTCCCAGTATTATATCAAATGCAATATATCAACAAATGAACTGATCCCTTTCCTGAAAGCCAGGACTCCTTCCAAGTTCACTATCATTGTTTCTCACCCTCTACTGCTCTCCCCATTGCTCAGCCTCAAAACCTTCTACAATGTGATTTCTTCTCTCCTTTTATCCCTAGTCACATCCCATTGATTCTCTCTTTGCCATATCTCTCATAGCCCACCCACCCCCTTTGTCTTACTGCTGCTCTCACACTCTACATAAAGGAAAATTGCCTCTCTCATCCATAAAAGCAAAGCCCCCTGAGATACACTGAGCAGAACAGCAAGAGGAGAGTCATGACATGGACAGGAAACTGGAGTTTGTCCTAATTCTTACCCTCAGGGATTCAGCATTTCATTAGGTGGTCTCTTGCCACTTGATGTCACCTTGCCATCCTAGTTTAGGAGGTATTTTAATATCTAGAGAAGACAGTGGGCTATAAAGAAACCTACATCAGGACTGGGAAGATAGCATAATGGTGATACAAAAGACTTTCATATTTGAAGTTTAGAGGTTCTAGGTGCAATTCCCTGCACCACCATAAACCATAACTGAGCATGGTCTTTGGTCTCAATCTGTGTATCTTTCTCTTGGTTTCTCTCTCACATTAAAAAATAAATACATATATTTAAAATAACTATGATTTTGTGGGAATAAAATTAGAAAGTTCTTTTTGGGGCCGGGTAGTGGCACACCTGGATAAGTGTCCCCATTACAGTGCATAAGAACCCAGGTTCAAGCCCATGGTCCCCATTTGCAAGGGGAAAGCTTCATGAGTGGTGTAGCAGGGCGACAGGTATTTCTTTGTCTCTTTCCCTCTCTTTATCCCCCTCCCCTCACAATTTCTCTCTGTACCTATTCAACAATAAATAAATAAATAAATAAATAAGAAGAAAGTTATTTTTAAGAGTACTGCTGAGTTACTCATCAAGATGAAAGAGAGGGAGTCAGGCGGTAGGCAGCGGGTTAAGCGCAGGTGGCACAAAGCGTAAGGACTGGCGTAAGAATCCCGGTTTGAGCTTCAGGCTTGCCACCTCAGGGGAGTCACTTCACAGGCAGTGAAGCAGGTCTGTAGGTGTCTATCTTTCTCTGCCCTCTCTGTCTTCCCCTCCTCTCTCCATTTCTCTCTGTCCTATACAACAACGACGACATCAATAGCAATGATAACTACAACAATAAAACAACAAGGGCAACAAAAGGGAATAAATAAAAAATACTAAAAAAAAAAAAAAAGATGAAAGAGAAACAGAGTATCGCTCTGGCATGTGTGGTGCCAGGGATCAAACCCAGGACATTACAGATGCAAGTCCAATTCCCTTCCCCTGTTCCATCTCCCCAGCCATAAAGCTGAAATGCTAAACTAAGACCTTATAAACTAGGATGGCATGGTAATATCAAGAGGAAACAACAGGCAAATAAAAGTTGTCTGGGCGGGGCTAGATAGCATAATGGTTATGCAAACAGACTCTCATGCCTGAGGCTCCGAAGTCCCAGGTTCAATCCCCCACATCACCATAAGCCAGAGCTGAGCAGTGCTCTGGTGTTTCTCTCTGTCTTTCTCTCACTGCATCTCTCTCAAAAATAAAATAAATAAAATAATTTAAAAAGTTGTCTGACTCACAAGTCATAACATATTTCAGTTTATGACTCAAAGGCTGTCTGGAGACTAAGTTCATTCTAAAACCCAGCCCAGGAGTTTCCCCCCCAAACAGACCATTAAAATCCAGATTCCACTGAGAAAAATCTAATGAAAGAGGAAAATTTCCTACTTTCCCCACTATTTCAAACCCAATTTTTGCTTGCTCAATGATACATGAACATAAATGTTCATCCAAACTTGACTTATCATAGAGAAGCATTAGAATCCTCTCAAATGGTCATGGAGTCAGAACAAATTATGTATTCATACTTCAGTGCAAAAAAATAGGTAGACAGGGGAATCGGGCGGTAGTGCCGTGGGCTAAGTGCATGTAGCGCAAGGACCGGCTCAAGGATCCCGGTTCAAGCCCCTGGCTCCCCACCTGCAGGGGCATTGCTTCACAAGCGGTAAAGCAGGTCTGCAGGTGTCTATCTTTCTCTCCCCATCTGTCTTCCCCACCTCTCTCCATTTCTCTCTGTGTCCTGTCCAACAATGATATCAATAACTACAACAATAATAACTACAACAATAAAAAACAAGGGCAACAAAAGGGAAAATAAATGAATATAAAAATTTAAAAAATAGACAGACATGCAGATATATAATATGCATATGCTATGTGTAGTTCAACATAATATATATTGATATGCATATAATATGTACTTAACGTGGAAAGATATGCTGCCTATATTAAGGGTAAACAAAAGCATTTATAAAATAATGTCCATACAGAACTCCCACACTGTGCACCCCAGAAAGAACTTTGGTTCATACTTCCAGAGGGGTAAAGGATGGGGGAAGGAGACTAAAGGGCTCTGAATCCCAATTTCACTGGGAACCAAAGTGTTTGTCACCAGGAATCTTGTTTTTGTACCATCAGAGACAGTGAAGCAAATATGGAAAATACCAGGGGAAGCCAGACACTGGTTCCCTTATCAGAGAAAAGAGGAAAAAAGGAAACAACACTAGGACATAGTAATAGGTGTAGGTGTGACTTAGAAAGGAAGTGAAAGCAGGAACACAGAAAAAAATGGGCAAAAACAATATAGATATGGATGCAGATGTAAAAAGATACAGATATAAAGTCACTCTTATCTGTGACCATGGAAAAACTACTGCAGTTTCCGGTGAAAGGGACAGGGACATAAAATTCTGGCAGTAACACCAGGATGGTGGGAATTGTATGTACCCCTCTTATCCCACAATCTTGTCAATCATTACTGAATCACTAGGATGTATAAAAAAATAAGTTGAAGGGAGTTGGGCAGTAGCACAACGAGTTAAGTGCACATGGCACGAAGTGCAAGGACCAGTGCAAGAATACCGGTTCCAGCCCCAGCGGGCTCCTCACCTGCAATGGAGTCACTTCACAAGCAGTGAAACAGGTCTGCAGGTGTCTATCTTTCTCTCCCCATCTGTCTTCCCCTCCTCTCTCCATTTCTCTGTCCTATCCAACAACAAAGACATCAATAAAAACTACAACAATAAAACAACAAGGGCAACAAAAGGGAATAAATAAATAAATATTTAAAAAATAATAAATTGAAAAATAAGAAAACACAAAGCAGAATTTGGACTGGGTTCAAGTCTTCATCATGACTGATCCTTAAAACAAACCTCTGTTTCTCTTCCTCTAATGAGGCCTCCAATCTTCATAGAGTCACTGTAACATTACCTAAAGAGCTTCTTTGGGAAAATTTTTTTTTTAATTTCTTTATTAGGGAATTAATGTTTTACATTCAACAGTAAATACAATAGTTTGTACATGCATAACATTCCCCAGTTTCCCATATAACAATACAACCCCCACTAGGTCCTCTGTCATCCTTCTTGGACCTGTATTCTCCCTACCCACCCACTCCCACCCCAGAGTCTTTTACTTTGGTGCAATATGCCAATTCCAGTTCAGGTTCTACTTGTGTTTGTTTTTTTTTCTTCTGATCTTGTTTTTCAACTTCTGCCTGAGAGTGAGATCATCCCATATTCATACTTCTGTTTCTGACTTGTTTCACTTAATATGAATTTTTCAAGGTCCATCCAAGATCGGCTGAAAACAGCGAAGTCACCATTTTTTTACAGCTGAGTAGTATTCCATTGTGTATATATACCACAACTTGCTCAGCCACTCATCTGTTGTTGGACACCTGGGTTGCTTCCAGGTTTTGGCTGTTACAAATTGTGCTGCTAAGAACATATGTGTACACAGATCTTTTTGGATGGATGTGTTGGGTTCCTTAGGATATATCCCCAGGATAGGAATTTCAGGATCATAGGGTAGGTGCATTTCTAGCCTACTGAGAGTTCTCCACAGAGGTTGGACCAACTGACATTCCCACAAGCAGTGTAGGAGGGTTCCTTTGAGTCCACACCCTCTCCAGCATTTGCTGCTGTTACCTTTTCTGATGTATGACATTCTCACAGGAGTGAAGTGGTATCTCGTTGTTGTCTTTATTTGCATTTCTCTGACAATCAGCCTTTTGGATCTCTTCTGTGGTGAATATTCTGCCCATGTCCTCCCCCCATTTTTGGATGGGATTATTTGTTGTCTTGTTATTAAGTTTGGCAAGCTCTTTATATATGTTGGTTATTAGACTCTTGTCTGATGTATGGCATGTAAAGATCTTCTCCCATTCTGTGAGGGGTCTCTTGGTTTGGGTAGTGGTTTCTTTTGCTGTTAAGAAGCTTTTTAATTTGATGTAGTCCCATAGGTTTATACTTTCCTTAGTCTTCTTTGTAATTGAATTCGTTTCACTGAAGGTATCTTTAAAATGTATGCGGCAAAGAGTTCTGCCAATATTTTCCTCTAAGCATCTGATAGTTTGTGGTCTAACATCCAATTCCTTGATCCACTTGGAATTTACTTTTGTATTTGGTGAAATACAGTGGTTCAGTTTCACTCTTCTGCATGTTTCAATCCATTGTTTCCAACACCATTTGTTGAAGAGACTTGGAAAGATCTTTTAAGTCCTGTGTTTGATGGCTTGGTTTTTGTGTATAAATGACTTCTTTTATGGAAATAAGTTGTACATTTTTTTGTTGTTGTTGTTTTATTTATAAAGTGGAAATATTGACAAGACCCTAGAATAAGGAGGGGTACAATTCCACCACCAGAATTCCGTATCCCCTCAGAATTCCATATCCTATCCCCTCCCTTGAAAGCTTTCCTATTCTTTATCCCTCTGGGAGGATTGACCCAGGGTCATTATGGGGTGCAGAAGGTGGGAGGTCTGGCTTCTGTAATTGCTTCCCCCTGAACATGGGTGTTGACAGGTCGATCCATACTCCCAGCCTCTTTCTATCTTTCCCTAGTGAGGTGGGGATCTGGGGAGATAGGGCTCCAGGACCCATTGGTGAGGTCATCTGCCCAGGCAAGTTATGTTGCCATCATGGTAGCATCTGGAACCTGGTGGCTGAAAAAGAGTTAAGATATAACGCAGAAAAAATTGTTAACTAGTTGTATACTTTTGAGATCAGGAAGCATGCAGATGATAACAGCATAATAAATTCTTGCTGACTCATTCCAGACCCTGGAACACTTCAAATTACATTCATGTAATTGTAACAGCTCAAAATTTCGCTATTAAGCTGTCTCCAATACAACCCAAAATTTCAACTCCTATAAGTTGTTGGTGAGAATGTAAACTGATACAGTTCTTTGAACAGCAATTTATCTGTTTCCATCAAGAATTTTTAAGTGTATATATTTCCATGTGTGGAAATGTGTCTTAAAGATATTTTTATAGATGTGTGCAAAGAAATACATATATCTATGCATGTGTTTGCAGGTATGTTATAATTATGAAAATTTAAAGGTGATGTAAGTGTTCAGCAATAGATTAAATAAATCCTTCTAGTAACAAATGATAAAATACTAGGTTACCTTTAAGAAGACTGACTCCATATAGAAAGATGTCATTTCAAAGAAAAATTTACTTTTTCACTATGAAAAAGGGGAAACTTCATGAGTCATAAAACAATGCAATGGTTTCTTATCTTTCTGTCTTTCTCACCCTCTCTGCCTCTCTCCCTTTTTGTTTCAATCTGTGGTAGATTAAAAGGAAATTAAAAAAGAAAAAGAAGGGAGTCCGGCGGTAGCACAGTGCTTAGTTAAGCACACGTGGCACAAAGTGCAAGGGCTGGCTTAAAGATCCCAGCTCCAGCCCCCTGCTCCCCACCTGCAGGGGAGTAGCTTCACAAATGGTGAAGCAGATCTGCAGGTGTCTTTCTCTCCCCCTCTCTGTCTTCCCCTCCTCTCTCCATTTCTCTCTGTCTTATCCAAGAACAACGACAGCAATAACAACAACAATAACTACAACAATAGGGAGTCGGGTGGTAGTGCAGCGGGTTAAGTGCATGTGGCCCGAAGCGCAAAGACCAGCATAAGGGTCCCAGTTCAAGCCCTGGCTCCCCACCTGCAGGGGAGTCTCTTCACAGGCGGTGAAGCAGGTCTGCAGGTGCCTATCTTTCTCTCCCCCTCTCTGTCTTCCCCTCCTCTCTCCATTTCTCTCTATCCTATCCAACAACAACGACATCAATAACAACTACAATAATAAAACAACAAGGACAGCAAAAGGGAATAAGTAAATAAATATTTAAAAAATTTAAAAATAACTATAACAATAAAACAACAAGGACAACAAAGGGGAATAAATAAATATTTTTTTAAAAAGTGGATTCTTCCTCAAAGGGAAAAAAAAGGTTAACTTACTTAAGTACAGGTTACTTTTTTTATAATTTTCAAAATGCAGATTTACAAAAAAAAATAAAGAAAATGATAAACATGAAGTTATGCTACATATCCAGCAAGAATTAGTTACTCACATGCCTTCTTAATTACTGAGCAATTAAGACCTGAGCAGACTATCCTGTGACTTTGCCTCAGTGGCATGTCCAAGCCTAGTTATCTCTGTGGAATGCATGCAAGATGTCTAATTAGTCACCATGGCTGAGGCCAGGAGGTGACAAAATGGGGAATTGATTAGCATGGGTGCAGACCAGCAGACCAGGGCTAGGAGAAGGCCAAACTCCACTTTTCCAAAATATTTTCTTTCTATCTTTCTCTGTGTGTGTGTGTGTGTGTGTGTGTGTGTGTGTGTGTGTGTGTGTGTGTGTGTCTGTGAATTACGAAGTAACAGGGATACAGTTCCACACCATTCCCACCACCAGAATTCTGTGTCCCCATTGGAAACTGCAGTGGTTCTCCCAAGATCACAGATGTGGGTTGACTAGTATTTCTTTTTTTTTAAATTTATTTAATAATGATCAACAAGACTGTAGGATAAGAGGGGTACAATTACACACAATTCCCACCACCAAAGTTCCATATCCCATCTCTTCCATTGGAAGCTTTCCTATTCTTTATCCCTCTGGGAGTATAGACCCAGTATCATCATAGGGTACAGAAGGTGGAAGGTCTGGCTTCTGTAAATTGCTTCTCTGCTGGACATGGGCATTGGCAGGTTGATCCATACTCCCAGCCTGTCCCTAGTGGGGCAGGGCTCTGTAGAGGTGGTATTCCTTGGTGAGGTCATCTGCCCAGGGAAGTCAGGTTGGAGTCATGGTAGCATCTGCAACCTAGTGGCTGAAAAGCATTAAAACAGAACAAATTGTTAACAATTTGTTAAAAAATTAACAAAACTGTTAATTTAACAAAATTAAAGTAGAACAAACTGTTTAACAATCAGGAACCTAAAGGGTAAGAATACAGCAGGTGATATTTGGAGTCTTCATTTTGGATATAGCTAGGGAGTCTATTTTAGGCATATTCCAAAGGGTTTCTGACTACAAAATTTTGCCTGAACTCCACAGCTAACATGCAAGTGGGCTAAAGGTATTGTCTGGGGAGATGGTGTCAGAGTTGGAAATAGGACCAGAAAGCTGGATCAGGGAAGGTAGTTGCTCCCAAATATGGGAAAAATATATTCAACCTGATCTGGAACCCATATTAAGCACAGGAGCCTGTGTGACCTCTGAATTCCTATAGGTCTGAGTTTGCATTCCATGGTCATAGCTAGGAACATTCTAGGATGCACTCATTGTAGAGTGTCTGTCCTCCTCAAGTGACAAGAGTATGTTGCCCCAGCCTCCCTTCAGAGAGTGAGGCAGTTCCTACCATTGTTGTTCTAAATTGAGGGAAAGGTTCTGTAGAGGTCCACAAGAGGGTATATGATGTTCCTGATGGAGATGACCAGTGATGATGGAGAGAGGGCTCTATTAGAGGTTTAGGCCCATCATGTCTATGTGGGATCCCATTATTCCCTGAATAGGGCCCCGGCTGATGGGGTGGCCTGGTAGTGAATAAAAGGACCATTATTAAAGTTTGCCAATCTCTTGCCCTTATCCAGATTTTGTAGTCCTTACCCCACTAGGGAAAAATAGAAATAGGCCAGAGGTATGGATCAACCTGCCAATGCCCATGTCCAGTGGATAAGCAGTTACAGAAGCCAGACCTCCTACCTATAAATATCTTTGGATATGGACTCCCAGAGAAGTAAACAGTAGGGGAAGTAAACCAGAGGACTCTGTACCCACATTCCACCAGGATTCAAAGCTTTTGTCACCAGAAATCTTGTTTTTATACCATCAGTGGAGGGGAAGTGAATCTGGAAAACATCAGAGGAAGCACAGTTTCACTTATCTGAAACAGAAGAGGGAAAAAGGAAAGACATTTGAAGTAGTAATAGGTGTAGGGGTGAACTAGAAAGGAATTGAAAGCAGGATCATTGAAAAAAGTGGGAAATATATGTACATATATACATATAGATAGATAGTTAAAGAATCAGCCTATATCACTGATCTTGGAAGAACTACTATAGTCTCCAGTGGAGGGTATGGACCACAGAACTGTATAGAATTATACCCCTGTGTGGTCCAGGAGGTGGCACAGTGGCTAAGGCACTAGACTCTCAAGCATGAGGTCCTGAGTTCAATCCCTGGCAGCACATGTACCAGAGTGATGTCTGGTTCTTTCACTCTCTCTCCTATCTTTCTCATAAATAAATAAATAAATAAATAAAATCTTTTTTTAATATACATATATATTTTTTACTATTTATTTATTTATTCCCTTTTGTTGCCCTTGTTGTTTTATTCTTGTAGTTATCATTGTTGTTGTCGTTGTTGAATAGGACAGAGAGAAATGGAGAGAGGAGGGGAAGACAGAGAGGGGGAGAGAAAGATAGACACCTACAGATCTGCTTCACCACCTGTGAAGCGACTCCCCTGCAGGTGGGGAGCTGGGGGCTTGAACCAGGATCCTTCCGCCCGTCCTTGCGCTTTACGCTTTGTGCCACCTGCGCTTAACCCGCTGCACTACCGCCCGACTCCCTTAAAATCTTTTTTAATAAACAATTATACCCTTATTATCTTAGGATTTTGTAAATTATTAAATGACTAATAAAAATAAAAAAGATAAATTCAGATGAAAGGGAGAGATACAAATGAAGAGAGAAAAAGAGATAATATGTAGTCCCACTTTACTGCTTCTCCCTCTGTAGGTGAGGACCAGGAACTTGAACATGGGTCCTAGGATATGATAGTGTGCACTCTTGTAGGTGCACCACCACCTAGCCCCTCCAAGTGTTTTCTGTATGACTGGTTCTTCACAACCGACCAATGCAAAAAAAATTTTTTCTTTTATTATTTCCCTAACTGTGAAACTTTAAGACAAGCAGAAGGCATGCAAAGGCCTCTGGGAGGTCTAGTCTCATTCTGTGTTCAGACACTGACTCTGAACCAGAACTGAAGGATTTGGGGAATGAATCCCATCAGATATTATGAGGGGATGAGAATGAATCATAGAGCTGAAAAGGAAGCAGCTAAGAAACACTATAGAAAAGAATGAAGCCATAGCACCTCTAGTGCCTCAGAGGGACCACAGAACCTAGCCCATGAGCCAGGATCAAGCTTTACACACTAAAATCAGTGAGCCTATGGTCTTGTCAACATTTCCATTTTATAAATAAAAATAAAAAATAATTTAAAAAATTAACTAATTAAAAAAAAATCATAGAGCCAGGTGCTGCACTGATGCTCACAAAGTCTGTGTTACTGGAGCAGTCGTTTTCAGCCCAGTCACCTGAGAAGCAGTTTACAAATACAGAGGTCTAAACCCTGCCCCAAATATATTACACTTCAGTAGATCAGTTGGAGGCTCATTTAGTTTGAAAAGAATTCCAAGCCATGTAGACACACAAATAGACTCACCTTGAAAGGACTTGGTCAGAGGGAAATATTTATAATGACAGGTTGCTTTGTTTTGTTGTTTTGCTGTTAGTATGCTTCTAATTCTGCTTCTAAAACCCCTTCTGTTTCATTGGTTTAATCCCCCCTGCTTAACACTGTATTCTATTTACATAACCACTGTTAACTAAGCACCGCCCTGCCTGCAGGGCATTGGTTTAATCCCCATTGGTTCAAGATGTCTTTTTGCTCCGCCCCCTCTCCTAGTACACCCTGATTTCCACCAGTCTTTTTTCGCTCCACCCTCACTACATCACATCCTGTTTCCACCCTACTTGGCAAGTATATATAAGGACAGGATTGTGATTAGAGATAGCTTAGATTGTGCTGCGTTGCACATGAATAAAGACTGAACTGCGTACCACTCAGCCATGAGTCCCTGGTCGTCTCTCTCGCCTGCCCATGAAGCTAGCCGGGCAGTTTTGCCACTAGGGTTATTGTCAGAGTACTAAGCCTGCACAACTCCTCCACCATTCCTGGAGATATATATATATAGAGAGAGAGTGAGGGCCAGAAAGAGAGATGTGGGGATAGAGAAACAGAGAAGGAAAGACACCACTGTCCTACTGCTTGTGAAGCTTCTTCCCTGCAGATGCATGATATTGTGTGAGCTCTACCAGGTGAGCCACCCTGTACTCACAGATTCTTAAAACCAGAGACCCTCAACAACTGTTACATAAACTATTAAACCCCCCATAATAAAATTCAGAGGAAAGATGAGTTTAATAAAATCTATAAATTAGAAAAACAGACAGACTCAGAAAAGGCACAAATTCCCACCTGGTATTACCAAAGGAAATTGACATGTCTGGGCCCTTGAGTGGCCTGCTTCAGGCTCTTGGTTCCTAGATTAAGTGTTTATAGGGGGTAGGGAGGTGATAAATACCACAGCAGGAAAGATGAGGGCAATTTTTTCCCAGCCTAGCTGCTCATGCAGTACGTGGCTTAGGGAAAGTTTAGGGTGTGTCCTTGTGCAATTCCTGAGCCATTTCCTGGACTTTGAAATGAGCTCTTTACACACAATGCCAAGAGTGGGGGAGAATTATCAGACTATAAAGCAGACTCCAAGTTTAAATCTTAAAGGGTAGCCAGGGTAGTCACCAGCACAGCCAAGATTCAGGGGCCATCTGCAATCAACTTCAGTTTGTCTTTAGGAAACTGGGATAAACTGGAATATAAACAAGTATTTTGGGGCCAGGTAGTGGCCAGACACCTGCAGCCCTGCTTCACCAATCTTGAAGCTTTCCCCCTGCAGGTGAGGACTAGGGGCTTGAACCTGGATCCTTGAGCACTGTAGTGTATGCACTTAAGCAGGTGTGCCACCGCCTGACCCCATAAACAAGTATTTTAATAAAAAAATCCCACCCCACCCCCAAAATAGCCCAACTCAACAATTAAATCTGGTTCAGCTTTGTTCAATCATATGTGAAGATTAAGAGAAAGAAATGAACATTTGTTGCTTCCACTGTCTTTTTTTCCCCCCTCTTGGAAATAATGCCTCTCATTCAAATACCAAAGAGAACATATATGTTAACTGTATTTGCAGACAAGCCGCCAACCTCTTCCCCGTGAAGAAGTAAATCAGATCCACGAGGACTGTAAACAAATGGGGCTCCTAATTGGTCGTGGAGGCATCTTTTCCCAGGTATGAGAAGGGCTGGCTTTTGCATATTGCTTAAGGTAAGTCTATCCCTCACATTCCAATGTTCATCACAGACCTTAAGGCATTTTTCAAAAGAAGGTGCGATGATGCTCTTGGGACACTAGGGGGCGCAGTATTAAATGGTTTGTTTATTGAAGCTCTGTAGGAAATGCTAACAGGACAGTTTCACCAAAGCATGATGTACAAACTGGAGGAGTTATAATGCAAATCCTAAGAGATCACAGGAACCGTATAATAAATAGTTTACCCCACATACTAATTAATTCTGAAACCATAAGAGCAATCTGTTCCATACTCAACTCAGCCCTGGGCACTTTTGTGAAACCCTAAAGGACTTAAGTCTTAATGGCTCTGTAACCAGGAACAATCTGACAGTACTGTCAGGCCATGGTGACCCTGCGGGACAGGTAGTGACCACTCTGGTCTGGTACCAAAAGCAAAAATGAGAGTGGCAGAAATCAGTCTTCACCTTCAGGCTAGATGTTCTCAATCCTTTCTGGAAAAATCCTGCTCAGCTTCACAGTCAGGACCCTTCCCCATAGGACCCTCACTAGGATTGGTTCTGAGACCACCAGCATTTAAGAATTGGGGTTGGTGACAGCCTGAGAAATGGCTCAGTGGATAAAGCTTTAGACTGTCAAGCATAAAATCTGTAGTTTTCCCAGGCTACATGCCAAAGTAATGATCCTCCTCCTCATTCACCTCCTACTTCTCCTTTCTCCTCCTCCTCCTCCTTCTTCCTCTCTCTCTCTCTCTCTCTCTCTCTCTCTTTCTCTCTCCTCTTTCAACTAGTAAAATAAAAAGATAAAAGTTGTGAGGAGGAAGAATTAGGGTAGGGGCTATAGAAACAGATCACGGGCTGGGGTGGGGGGGTTGGGGGAGGTACAACCAATTAACGCATTACCCAGGGACAAGATCCTGCTCCTCATCTTCAAGAGGGAAACAGATTTGCAAGTGTCTCTCTTTCTCTCTCCCTCTTCCTTCTCACTTTATCTCTGTCCTGTCAAGCAAAATAGAAAGAAAAAAATGGAAAAATGACTGAATGCTTAGAGTAGTGGATTCCTAAGTGCCAGCACCGAGCTTTTTTAACTGCCACCAGGGTTATCACTGGGAGTCAGAGAAAACAGGAGCTGTTGGGCAGGCTCTCTGTCTAACCTCAATAGACGCCACATCCAGCCACCTTGGTTCAAAACATGCATCTCTCTCCTATTCAGGTCTAGATTTTTCTCCTGTACCCAAGTCTAGATTGTTCTCCTGTACCCTTGATATTACCTCAACCTTCACACAAGGAAATATAGACATACACTTTTCTAGTTTCAACTTTTCTTCCATTTGTCCTCAGCCTATAGCAGAAAGATTTGCAGTTCTCCCTGTCCAAAACACAGCAAGCAAAGCTAGAGTGAGCACATTTGCTGGGCTATACATGATGATATATATATATATCTTTGTCATAAGAATTTTTCTGTACAATCCAGAGTAATTTAGTGATTAAAAAATCCTGAGGGACTGGGTGGTGGTGCATCTGGTTGAACTCATATGTTACCAAGTACAAGGACCTGGGTTCAAGCCTCCAACCCCCACCTACAGGGAGGAAGCTTCCTCAGCAGTGAAGCAGTGCTACAGGTGTCTCTTATTTCTCTCCCTTTCTATCTCTCAATTTCTCTGTCCTATCAAATTTTAAAAAATCAATTAATTAAAAAATTAATAGACCTGACCCCTTATATAGACACAAACAGTTAATTGTCTCTTTGCATAGTTCTTTATCAAACAATCAGGCACACAGCAGCAGTGATGCTAAAGCTATAGTAATAAATAAGATCCCATCCCTCTCTCCATGAGTGAATGAGAAATACATATAGATAGTAAATTATAGTACAATGTAGTCAGTTCATTTATAGCTATACAAAGGGATATTAAAGGAGGAAATATAGGCCAGTAAAATAACTCACTTGGATAGTATGTTGCTTTGTCATATATGTGGCCTGGCTTTGAGCTTGGCCCCCACTGCACTGGAGGAAACTTGAGTGTTGTGATCACTCTCTTTCTCTCCCTGCCTCTCTACCTTTCTGTCTCTATATAAACAAACAAGGAGGAAATAGCTAAGACTCTTAGGCCAGTCCTCCCAGCTAATCTGAACTTTCAGGAATGAGATAGGGGGACTTGATTCAGTTAGTTGAAACTCTTAACAGAACAAAGGCAGAGAGCTCTACCATATGAATGAATCCTTCCATCTGAATGTCTTTGGAGTCATACTGTAGTTGTTCCAAAGATTTCCAGACTAACCTAAAAGTTTTGGATTTACCAAAACTTTATAATTTCAAGGAAAATTCCTTACAATAAATCTAACACATATGCATGTATACATAATTATTCATGTAAATGTATGTATCATATCTCTTCTCTATAGAACCTTGACTCCAAGTTTAACCAGACAGATTATGGCACAGTGAAAAGTAGAACTTGGGTTTCATGATTCAATCAGCCATGGTTCTTTTATGAGCACTGAAAAGTGGAGTCAACAAACTATAAAGCTTTCTGACTCCAGGTTTAATAAATAAAAATTTGCTTGAGTATAATCCTGACCATTCATTAATGTAATGTATGGGACTACTTCTATGTCACAACATTTAAACTCATTAGTTGCAGAAGGCTGGGAGGTGGTACACCTGGTAAAGCCCACACATTACCATGAATTCATTAGTTCAACAGGGATGTATGGCCATAATCCAAAATAGTTACAGATCTTTTTCAGAAAAAGTGTGTTAACTCTTAGTCTAGGATACCAGCTAATCTGATCCCACTGAGAAAAATTCAGGCATCAAACTATTGAATATAATGCATCAATTAATTGTAACCTTCTATTAACCTCATGTTCTCCTTAGCTTACAAATATCTTCTTTTTCTTTCAATATTAATGAATGTGATAGGGTTGAGAGATGAGGGGAGATAGGAAGAAAGACACCTCAGACCTACTTCAATGTTTGTGAAGCATCTCCACTGTGGATAAGGGAGTAGGGGCTTGAACCCCAAGTCCTTGCACACAGTAATATGTGTTCTTAACCAGGAATACACCACTGCCCAGCCACCAGCTTATAAATACCTCAAATGCCAACTTCTACAGATGACCAAGTTGGGATGGATTGATTGAGGGTCTGGAAATATTTTACATTTCACCTTGACTACAGTTCTTAGGAACTTCCTATTCTACCCATCAACCACGTATTCCTTCTTGCTGATTCTCTTTATATACATAATAAAGCTCTTCCTGGTTCTAAAAAAGGAGGAGGAGGAGGAGAGGAAGAGGTTGCTTCAGTGCTATAGCCTCTCTCTCTCCCCCCTCCCTCCCTCCTTGTCTATTCTTGAAAAAAAGGAAAGGCAAAGGGAGAAAGAGAGAGAAAGGAAGAGAAAAGAAGTCTGCTTGTTTGCAAAGTAACTTTCCCCCTAGGAAATATCAAGGTCTTGATTGAAAATTTGGGGGCTGAATAGTCTTGCTGATTCTCTGAGCCCTCTGCCAAGGATACAATAATAAGATGTGGTAGCAAAGGAGCTTGTAGGAAAGATACTACAGGACAGATTCTGAGAAGCATGTGGCAAGATTATCTATGAGAAAGATGAGAAATATCAGAATTGAAAGAGAAAATTGAGAAGAATAAAAGTTGAGAATGGAAGCTGACAGGGAACAAGGAAATTTTTAGGAAGCAGCAGAAATTAGAGACCTTGTGTGTCTGTCTATCCAGTGATATAAGAGGAGTCACTTTTCTTTTAGCTTTTATTTAAGTTGCAGAGAAGCAGCTCAGTTAGAACTGGGAGCAGGGCTGGGACTTGTCAGTGTGGGTGCACAGCAGAAAGGTAGGAATGCAAGCAAAGTGTGGGGGCTGGTGAGAGAGTGGCTCAGAGGATCTACCACATGCTCTGAGCTGGGAGAAGGGCTGATATCACAGGGTATCAGAAATTGTGCTACTTGTGGTGAAGGAGGAAGCACAGGACACTAACTTTGAAGGGAGGGGTGCAGAGAAGTGAGTATGAGTGTACTGGGATTGCTGGCAATGAAGAAGTAAAGAGCTAGTTTGTGCAGTTGCATACATGGACACAGAGATCAGCCTCGGTGATGGCAGAAGTAGAGCAAGAGTAGATGCCTAAAACCACAGCAAAATTGGCTTGGAGGGCCAGATGACAAGAACAAGGGTTAAAAGCAGGTGGGATGGTCCAGGAGGTGGCACAATGGATGAAGCATTGGGCACTCAAGCATGAAGTCCTGAGTTCAACCCCCAGGTGCACATGTACTAGAGTGATGCCTGGTTCTTTCTCTCCTCCTTTCTCATTAATAGAGAAAATATTTAAAAGAAAAAAAAAGCAGGTGGCAACAAAATTTTGTGCATAGACTGGACTATGACTGACCTAGACACAGCATTAAGGGAGGAAGAACACACCAAAACATAAGGGTAATATGAGAAATATTATAAAAATGAGTCTTTTGTGTTATTGTTTTATTTTTACAGTCGGGAAAGCATGCATGATTTCACTTTTAAGCCAACTTTTTCAAAGAGAGAGAGAGAGAGAAGACAACACCTGAGCCACCCCTGGTGCCATGACATCGTCATGTGGTGCTGGGGTTCAAACCTAGGATTAGTACATAGCTAGGCATACACCCTACCCAATGAACTATCTCTCCAGCCCCCAAAACCAGATCTTGGATTCTTCCTTTAGTGCATTTCCTGAAAGTCATGTTTGAACTGGTTCTTCTTCTTCTAGCATTTGCCAGTTTGAACTGGTGATAATCCCTCACTTTTTTTTTCTTTTACTTTTTATTTATAAAAAGGAAACAAAGGAAAACCATAGGATAATAAGGGTACAGCTCCACACAGTTCCCACCACCAGAACTCTGTATCCCATCCCCTCCTCTGACAGCTTTCCTATTTTTATCCCTCTGGGAGTATGGACCCAAGGTCATTATGGGGTGCAGAAGGTAGAAGGTCTGGCTTCTGTAACTGCTTCCCTGCCAAACATGGGCATAACCAGATCGATCCATACTCCCAGTCTGACTCTCTCTTTCCCTGGTGGAGCAAAGATTTGGGGAGGTGAGGCTCCAGGACACATTGGTGGGGTCATCTGCCCAGGGAAGTCCAGTTGATATCATGGTAGCATCTGGAACCTGGTGGCTGGGAAAAAAAAAAAAAAAAAGTTAACATATAAAGCCAAAAAAAACCTGTTAACTAATCATGAACCTAAAGGCTGGAATAGTGCAGATGAAGATTTGGGGTTTCTATTTTGAAGAGATAGCTAGTAGGCCTATTTTAGTTATATTACAAAGACCCCATGACTATACTAGTTTTTTCCTGAGTCTGACATCTGATATGCTGGTGGACCCAAGTTGTTGTCTGGGGAGATGATATCACGGCTGGAAAAAGGACTAGAAAGCTGGATCAGGAAAAGAGTAGCTCCCTAAAATGGGAAAAGTGTATAAATATTGTTGACTGTAAACCTTATCGATTTGATCTGGGACCCATATTCAGCTTAGAAGCCTATGTAACCTCTTCATCCCTGTAGGTCTGAGCTCACATTATATGGTCATGAGTAGGAACATATCCAAGCTGCCCCAATTTCAGGACCCATCTTTCTCTGTTGTCCAGCCTCCCTTTGGAGGATGGAACATTCTCTACCTTGTTGATCCACAGAGGGCAAGGTCCTATGGGGCCCTACAAAGGGGTCCATTGTGTTGTACCTGATGGAGATGACCAGTGACAATGGAGAGAGGGATCTATTCGAGGTCTAGGCCCATCATGTCTGTTTGGGAATCTCAGGACTCCCTGACTAGGGCCCCAGCTGATTGGGTGGGCTGATAGTAACTAAAGAGTCATGGTTAAAGTATGCCAGTCTCTTGCCCTTATTCAGCTTTTGCAGTCCTTACTTTGATAAGGTTAGCTTTGGAGTGACCTAATCCCTCACTTTTTTTCCCTTTGTCTCCTCAGACATTTCGCATTGCTCCCTCAATGTGCATCACTAAATCGGAAGTTGATTTTGCAGTAGAAGTATTTCGTTCTGCCATAATCCAACACATGAAGAGAAGAGATAAATAACTATTTGAAAAAATAAAATTAGCATGAGCCTCAAGAATTTCCCAAGGCCATGTGAAATAGCTCACTTGGGCAGTGTGCTGTTTTACCAAGTGCACAACCCAGGGTTTGAGCCTGGACCCCTGCCACACTGAAGGAAGCTCCAGTGCTGTGATCTCTCTCTCTCTGCCTCTCTACTTTGTCTCTATCTAAAAATAGATGATTGATAGATAATGGATGATGATAAATAGATAGATGATAAATAGATGATGGATAGATAGTAAAAGTTTCCTAAGAATTAGTGAAAAAAATCCCAGAACCATTGGTATGAATTATCAATGTCTATAAATTAGACTGTCTGCCAGTCATTTCTATGACTATAACTTCTATTACAAACCACTATGCCTCACTCTGAAAATAAAGCCTAACTAGTCTAGGTCATTTACAGTAATTTGCAGTGATTGGTCTACATACAATATGTGACATATTCGTTTGCACCGTGAATCCCTAGGGAAAATCTTTTTAATGGAGGTATCTTCTTTCAGTAAGGGCTTCTGTACCCTTCACTCTTAATCTATAGAAGAAATGTCTTCTTCTTGCACTGAAGCATCATATATTATGATGGAATTTCTCAAACCACCTTAGCTATTTGAGGACCTTGAAGACTAAGATTAATAATAGAGATTGGAAGGTAGAAGGCAAATGAATCACTGACTCAGTCCTAGAGTCACTTTACCTTAGAAATTCTTGTATACAAAATAATAAATTCTCTGTATTTCATAAGTCTTTTTGTTGTCTGTTTTCTGTTATTGCAACCGAAAGTATCTTAAGAAATGATTCAGACTTCCAGGAGGCATGGCCACGGAGTAACAGGGATCGGATCAGATCTCCCCAAAAAAAAAACAACAAATAAATACAACAATAGACCTAAACAGAATCCACAAACTACAACTGAAACATCACAGCCTCAGAGAGAGAAATAGATTTAATACTTTTGGCCCAGACCATAGTGCCAAAGTGTAAATATTTTCTTTAGCCTAAGAATTTAATGCTTCAGATTTGTAAATGACTGAACTCTGAAACTGGGCTTACACTGTTCAGAGCTCTAAAACTGTTATCTGTATATAAGCTTTTTAAACATCTTAGTTAACTACAACTTTAGGCCAGATAAATCAAAACCGTTTGGTCCTGTCAATATCTAAAATACAGAGATTATCAGATACCACTAAAGGGCATAAAGTGCAGTGAGGTTAAGTATATTACTGTAAATGTTAACCATTCAATTTTCATAGAAAACAAAGCCCTAATCAATGTGGTTTTAATAATTATTGCTATTCTAAACTCTAAGATTTTAGTCTTTCTTTTTTAATATTTATTTATTCCCCTTTGTTGCCCTTTATTGTTGTAGTTATTGTTGTTATTGATGTCGGCGTTCTTGAATATGACTCTCCTGTAGGTGGGGAGCCGGGGGCTCGAACCAGGATCCTTACGCCAGGATCCTTACACCGGTCCTTGCGTTTTGCACCACGTGCGCTTAACCCACTGCACTACCCTACTCCCTGACTTTAGTCTAAGACTACTGCATTCTCTTTTAATAACCTCATTTTTCCTACTCCTGGAACTATGCCTGTACTTCTTGATATTTCTCTGATTCCTTACTCTGATTCTCTCTGATTCCATATTACTTCTGTTGAAGTAAAAAAAAAAAAAAGAAAGAAAAAAAGAACACAAAGTTAAACTGATTAATAGTCCTCTGTGATAAGACTTAGACCTAATAAGCCTGGAATCCTAGTAGAAGTGCCTAAAGAAGGCATCACAATTCTCTAATGGATCAGACATAGACCAAATTAGCTTGGCAATCTAGCAGAAAGGCAGATCCCAAAAACCTAATTCTGATTGGGAACAACAAATAACATTCAATGCTCAGACAACTGGGAGAAAGTCTAAGATCATCAGATAAAGAGAGGACTACAAAAGTTGGAGATTTAATAATAGCCTTTTTGGTCAGTATCACATTAACCTATCATCTGGGGCCCTAGTGATGGAATCCTTGGATTCCCACACAAATATGAGGGGCCTAGACCTCTAATGGATCCCTCTCTCCACCATCACTGAATATCTGGAACATCATCATAAACCCTCGTTTGGGCCTTCACCGGACCTTGCCCTCACCATAAAGCAGCAATGGTAGGGACTGTTCCAGACTCCATAGGGAAGCTGTGGTATCTTGCCCTGCCACTTGATGAAGACTGGTCCTAAAATGAGTGCAGTTCCCAGCCATGGCCACGAACTGTGAGCTCAAACCAATAAGGACATAGAGGTTACACAGGGTTTTTTTTGTTTCCTGTTCTTTAATCATTTTGTCCTACTTTGTGTCTTGACACCTTTCAGCCACCAAGTAGCAGAAGCTATCATGATTCCATCCTGACTTCCCTGGGCAGACCACCTTACCAATTTGTCTTGGAACCTCACTGCTTCAAAGCTCTGCCCCACTAGGGAAAGATACAGAAATGACTTTGGGATATGGATCAACCTGTCAATGCCCTTGTCCAGTGGAGAAGCAATTACAGAAGCCAGACCTTCCACCTTCTGCTCCCCATAAAGATATTTGGTCCATATTCTCAGAGGGATAAAGAATTAGAAAGCCTCAAGGGAGATAGGGGAGATGTGGAACTTTGGTGGTGGGGATTGAATTATATGGAATTGTACCCCACTTATCCCACAATCTTGTCATCATAATTATGTCACTAATAAAAAAAAAACTTATGTAAAACAAAACAAACAAAAAGAGAGAGATAAATAAACAGGCTAGGGGTATGGATCAAACTGACAATGCCCATGTCTAGCAGAGAAGCAATTACAGAACCCAGAACTCCCACCTTCTGTACCCCAAAAACAATTTTGATCCATACTCCCAGTAAGGGAGAAATGATTTGGGAAGATGACCAGAGAACTCTAAACTCCAACTCCATCAAGAACCAGAGAAGGAAAAAAAGGAGGGACATTTGGATGTAATAATAGGTATATGAGTGTCTTAGAAAGGAAAAGAAGATGGGACTCAAAAGAAAGAGTCCAAATGTTGGGGCTATGTGTAAGCTTGATAGAGCCTAGGGAGAACTCTACCATCCTTGGATGGAGGTCTGAGAAGATACTCTCTTGGTTAGTCTCTCTCAACCGAGGTGAGCAAAAGGGGAGAAACTCAGACTTAGTTCTTTCCTTGACTCTCAGGCCCACAGAAACCCCAATACTTCTCCCCATTAACTGCAGGCCACATGGCTGCCTACTTTAAGATTCACTTACTCAAAGTCACCTTACCTTCTGATCACAGAAGAACACACCTTATCACACACTCCATCATACACCTCAGACCCCAGACAAGAGAAATTCCAAACTATATGGCCTTTTGATATCCATCTTCTGTCTCACCCTGCTGGTTTAACCCTTATGCTTCTTTCAAATACCTTTGGATAATTAAGTTGCTTGTGTCATGGAGAATAACTGTCTTGTATTTCATCAATTCCTGTCATATCAGCCCTCTACCATAACGGCAAGCTGATCTTTAAGAAACCTATAATTTCTGACATATTTCAATAATTCCCTTTGTTTGGTTTTCTATTTAACTCATGTCCACCTACTAATAAACGAGACCTGAGACTTGAGATCTGAGCATGCTGCAACTCTCCCTGGTGTCTATATTTCGTGTCTCTTGCACGAGCGAGAAAGAACCAGTCCGTTACCTTTCCCCTGGGGATAACCCTGCCAGAGACCCCGACATTCAAATATAGACAGATGGTTGTAGAAATAGTAGTTGCCCCATATCTGAGACCTTAGGAGAGCTAGCAGCTTACAATTGGAGATCCAGAACTCTGGGGGTGGAAATGGTGCAGAGTTGTATCCCTGCTATCTTGTATTCTGTAAATCAATATTAATTCACTAATAATTTTTAAAAATGATGCAGAAATATCCTCAGATAACTATCCTTCTCTCTTCTAACAGCTTTCTCTAACTCCACAGTTTTCTTCTGTATTTCCCTTGCCATGATCTCACTCAGTTTTAGGAAATCTACTTTAAATTTTTTTGTTTTTATTATTGACACCAGAGCTATTGCTGGGGCTCAGTGACAGCAATATGAATCCACTAATCCCAGAGACCATTTTTCTCCCTTTTTTTTTTCTTTCTATTTTGTTCTGATAGGGAGAGGAATTGAGAGAAGTAGAGAGAAAGACAGACAACTGCAGACCTGCTTCACTGTTAACAAAGCATTCCTCCTGCAGATGGGAGTGGGAGCTCAAATCCAGGTCCTTGTGCATGGTAATGTGTGCACTTAATCAGATGTGCCACCACCCGACCCACCTCCATCATCCCACTCTGGACTAAACCTCCTGTTATGCCTATTGCAATGGTCTCCAAGATGAAATTTTTCTAAATTTTAATAATTAAAATAGACATTCACTGTATTTTCATATATATGTATACCTCTTCTTGTCTTAAGAGTTAAAAATTTTAAACTGACTTTTTACTTAGATTTGTTTAAAGAGACCTTTTGTATGTATGATAAATGTGAAATCAGTATTGCTTGCATCAATAGAATGTTATCATAAAAATAAAATGTGCATACAGGATTCCAGTTCTAGCCAACAAGGTTGCTTACACGTTATGTTTTTATTCAAAAGAGAAAGTTAAAAAATTTCAAGAGTATAAAGAAAACTTACAGAGATCTTCTCTTTTTTTTTTCATTTTAATTTTTTTTATTTAAGAAAGGATTAACAAAACCATAGGGTAGGAGGGGTACAACTCCACACAATTCCCACCGCCCAATCTCCATATCCCACCCCCTCCCCAGTAGCTTTCCCATTCTCTATCCCTCTGGGAGCATGGACCCAGGGTCATTGAGGGTTGCAGAAGGTAGAGATCTTCTCCTTAATACAAGCAGAAGAGTATCTATAGACCTAAAAAAGGAAATGACTCTCTTGGTGTGCAGTTTGACATTTAAGCTGTGTCTCAGTTTGAAACCATGTCCTGAGGATCTATCCTATGTCTATTTCCCTAACACAATAACCTCATGGCCAGATTTTTCTCTTCTGTTGCCTTCCACATGGTGTTTACTTGGATAAAACCTAATTGCTCCCATTGGCCTCCGGCTATGATCAAAGTCCTTTAACAAGGAGTTCTTACTCTCCAGTATCCAATATTTCAATAAAGCAAGCACCTTAGAAATGCTCTGTTTGGACTCAGTGGAAAAGTCAATAAATCTTCTATTTAATTACAGTAAACAACCATGGATATAACTTTAAGTTTATTTTTAACTTCATTTTGCTCCAAGGGTACATCAATATTTGCCCTTTCTACTTCCTCAGTTGTCTTGGAACAAGTGAACTAATGGATGTAAAAGTGCTTTACAGTTTACTGAACTATACAGATAGAAATTTCTCCCCTTCAAGCTACATTTCTCCTCTTTCTCCCACTGTTAAATCTCTTTCAAGAGCAGCTTTGTGTTCCAGTCGTTGCTTTCACCACCAGGACCTCATTTTTGCCTTTTATTCCTTGGAAACTGCCTTGTGACTACCAGTGACTTCCTTTAGCCAAAGTATCTCCTTTGTATGTTCTTCCTGAATACTATTAAGATTTCAGTTGTTTCTATAATGTGTTTCTCTGACTCAGATATCTTTCTTTTTTAAAAAAAATTTTTTTATTGTTATAATTAATATTGTTGTTATTGATGTCTTCATTGTTGGATAGGATGGAAAGAAATGGAGGAGGGGAAGACAGAGGGGGAGAGAAAGGTAAGACACCTGCAGACCTGCTTCACAGCCTGTGAAGCAACTCACCTGCAGGTGGGGAGTCGGGGGCTTGAATCGGGGTCCTTACACCAGGGTCCTTAACACCGGTCCTTTCACTTTGCGCCGCATGCGCTTAACCCACTGTACTACTGCCCAACTCCCAGATATCTTTCTTGACTCAACTACAAAATTTTCTCCTGAATAGAACTTTTTTTCATGCTAAACTCTTATTTTAATTTTTTATTATCATTATTTGTTTATTGGATAGAGTCAGAAATCAAGAGGAAGAGGAGAGATAAAGAGCGAGAGACAGATACCTGCAGCCCTGCTTCACCACTAGCAAAGCTTTCCCTCTGCAGGTAGGAACCAGGGTCTCAAAGTGGGTCCTTGAGCATTATAACATGTGCGCTCAACCAGGTGTGCCAACACTTGGTCCACACACTAAACTATCCCTATGTAGGCCACCTCATTCACTTCAGAAAGTCCACTTAACCTAACTATGCAAATGACATACAAATACGCATCTTCAGTATCTACCTTTTTCTGAGCCCTAGTTCCATGTTTCTAGCTCTCTGGACATATTCTTTTAAATATCATAAGAACACTTTAAATTCAACTCATCACACATAATATTTACTCCAATTAATCTCTTCTTGACTAATGTTACCTTTTTTGGCTCAGATTCACATTAATTTCTTCAGACTTCTTTAAGTTCTTTTTATAATTAAGTCTCATGAATTCTTTATCCAATATAACTTTTCTAACATGGTCCGTTTATACCAAAACTTTATTGATCATAACCTCTCCTGTGCTATTTAAACTGTCTCCCAAGCTGGTATTCTGAATTCCCACCCAACCTTTCCTCTACACTGATATCAAACTCACTTAAAGCATAAAAACGGTCACATTTCTCATCTCTTGAAAACTTTGAGAACTCCCTGTTGCTCATAAGACAAAGTGCAGAGTCTTAGATTTAGTCTTAGATTGTTATGGCATTCAAGAACTTTCACAATTTGCCTCCAAGCCACCTTTATAAATTCTACTCTCACTGTTCTTTCCATGTCATGCATGTTGGTTCTTTGTCATTATCATTCACTTTACTTGCAATGTTCTTCCTCTCATTTGTCAGTAGAAATTATGAGGTCAGGAAGACTGGGCATGAAAGCCAACACTTGCTTTTTAATTATTTTCCAAAGACTGCCCATGTTCAACATTTCCTTTTTAAATTTTTTATTATATTTATCGGATAGAGACATCCAGAAATTGAGAGGAAGGAGAAGAGACACCTACAACCCTACTTCACCACTCATGAAACTTTTCCCCCTGTAGGTGGGGACCAGGGGCTTGAACTGGGTCCTTGTGCACTGTAATGTATGCACTTAACCAGGTGCACCAATACTCGACCCCTGTTCAACACTTCTTGAAAGACAGAGTGTGGGGACACAGTGGATTAAGTCTGGTTGGAACCCCGGATACCTCTTTGTGAGGATGGAAGAAATTCACCTAAAAGCCTCCCCACCTCTCCCTGACCTCCATTTTGTTAGACCCAGAGGCTGTAACCATTCCCTCTCCACCTGGTCTGGATAAACTTTTTCCTCAATGGAATGTGGATAAATCCTATTTAGCATTATCAACAGCTTTAAGGAGCCTGAGAAATTCAATACTATGTACCATATTAACTAGGTCAAGAACCCATGGACCGGGTAAGGGGAAGTCAAGAGCCTGAGTCATTAGAAGGAAGCTAGAGTCTAAAAATATCTGATTGGTTCTTGCTGTCAAGCATTTGCTCCTATTCAGCTTGTTGCCCTGGCACCTTGCCCCAGCACCTGGCTTTTTACCCTATATAAACCCTGCCTTTTTCTTCAATAAACACACTATCCTCTGCTATAGTGTCCAGAGTCATCACTCTATGTGCTCTCCCCCACTGTGGCCTGTTCTCTTCCTCCTCTATGATACCTCTCTGGTGGCCAATGGAGTGGTAGGCATGGGGTGGACAGGGCAGGACTTCCAGAGCTTGACCCACAAAAGAGAGAGGAGGAAAGGAAAGGAGAGAGGGAGGGAGGGAGGGAAAGGAAGAAGGAAAGAAAGAGGTAAGAAAGAAAGAAAGAAAGAAAGAAAGAAAGAAAGAAAGAAAGAAAGAAAGAGAAAGGAAGGAAGGAAGGAAGGAAGGAAGGACGGAATGAAGGAAGGAGAAACGGAAAACTGAAAAGTGGTCCAGGAGGTGGCACAGTGATAAAGCTTTTGACTCACAAGCATGAGGTCCTGAGTTTGATCCCTGGCAGCACATGTGCCAGAGTGATGTCTGGTTCTTTCTATCTCGCCTTGTCTTTCTCATAAATAAATAAATAAAATCTTATAAAAAATCATTAAAAAGAAAAAATTGAAAATGAAATCTATAAGGTGTGGGCCAGGTGGTGGTGCACCTGGTAAAGTACACACATTAACATGCACAAGGACCCAGGTTTGAGTGTCTGATCTCCATCTGCAAAGGGAAGATTCACAAGTGGTGAAGCAAGATAAGTGTCTCTCTGTCTCTCTCCCTTTCTGTCTCCCTTTCCCCTCTCAAATTCTATCCTATCAAGTAAGAAAAAAATTAATTTATAAGGAGGCAGATGGTGGTACATGTGGTTGACTGCACACATAATGTGTGAGAATCCAGGTTCAAGCTCCCAGTTTCCACATGCAGCAGGAAGCTTCCCAAGCAGTACTGCAGCGGGGTTCTATTTCCTCCTTCCCTTTCAACTTCACTCTGTATCTATGAAAAATGAACAAATAAAATATTTTAAATGAAACTTATAACACTTAGGAATTTAACAAAATATTAGCAGAAACAATAAAACATAATAAAAAAAAAGCTTTTTTGCAATAAGGAGACTGAGTCTAGTTGTTCAGATGAACAGAACAGGAATAGAACCAAAATCCTTTGATGTCTTGATTCCTGTAGAAACTTATGTCTATCTAACATTTTATACAACAGTCTCTACCTCCAGAAAGCATCATTAAGTGAAAGCCAATAAAGAAATTCCAAAAGGTAGATAGGTCATTGGTCTTATTTCTTGCCTATGAAGCACACATGACTCTGTCCAAATGCCTGCTGATTAGGGTAAGTTTCATTCTTGTTAGGTGGATATTTAAGCCATCAGAGATATAAAGGAGAAGAACAAAGTGTTGTAGTTTTAGAGAATGTATGGCTACTTACCTCTTCCACCAGTTTATAAATATGGACTCCTGCTCTTTTTTATGTGGAGCTGTGGGCAGGAGTTTAGCACCACCATTTTTCCCTTCCATTTTCTGTTCAACCCACAGGAAGTGGGATGTCAGCCAGCTTATATAAGCTTATATAAGGCAAGAATCCCACATTCTTGCCAAGCTCTTAATTTCCTCTTATGTAAAACTGACTAAAGTAAAGATAATGAGCACTCAGCTCAAGTAAACTTTGTTTCCAAACTATGAACATATTGAAAGTTAATCACAGAGCTAGAAGTTAAAATTAAAATATTGGCACTTTTTAAAAATATTTTATTACCTTTATTTATTGGATAGAGACAGCCAGAAATTGAAAGGGAAAGGGGGGATAGAGAGGGAGAGAGGCAGAAAGAGACCTGCAGCACTGCTTCACCACTCGCAAAGCTTTCCCCCTGCAGGTGGGGACCGGGGACTCGAACCTGGGTCCTTGCGCATTATAACATGTGCGCTCAACCAGGTGTGCCACCACCCGGCCCTGGCACTTGTTTTAAAACCCCTGAAATGCCAGTCAGGAAAGAATGATTAAAAAAAACCGTCCATCAAATCAAACTTTGACTGTTCTATTTACTAGTTACAAGGAGCATAAGGAATATAAAGTGACATTTATGTCCTGCGATTCTAGGAACATACCTAAAGTGACATCCTAGCTTCTTTCCACCCTAGAGTCCCTATTCTTATTAGTTCTAATTCTACTTTTTGGTCCGTTATTGTGTCTAGCTTTACATATTACTGACTTTTAGCCACCAAATTACAGATGATAGTATGATTCCATATTGACTACCGTAGGCAACATGTCCCAAAACCTCACCTCTCCAGAACCCTACTCCACTAGGGAAAGACAAAGGCATACTGGGGGTGTCAAGATTCATGGCCAGCAGAGAAGCAATTACAGAAGCCAGAACTCCTATTTCTGCATCCCAACAAGAATTTTGGTCCATACTCCCAAAGGGGAAAATGTTAGGGAAAGATGACCAGAGGGATCTGAACCCCCAACTTCACTGGGACCTGAAGTTTTGTAACCAGGAATTTTTGTTTACTTATTTGTTTTTCTCATCACCAAAATGGAAGAAAATCTGGAGAACAGCTGAGGAATCCAGGCACTGTTTCCCTCATCTGAAAAAGAAAAGGAAAAAGGAAGGACACAAGGAAGTTATAAGAGGTGTAGGTGTGTGTTAGAAAGGAGATGAAGGCAGAGCCTTAGAAATGAATAAAAATGAGCGTCATCTTCCAGTGTCAGTCATCTTTGCTCAAATGACCCATGTGCTTCTCTGCTGTGTGTCTTTTCATTTTCATGATTAAATGTTTAAAATATGGGCATGATACCAAATGTCAGTCTCAGTTAAAAATTAATAAAGTCATGGGCCCTTTGGAATATACTTAAAAAAAAAGACCTACTTAGCTATTTCCAAAATGGAGACCCCAAATCTTCATCTTCAATATTACAGCCTTTAGGTTTATGATTAGTCAACAATTTGTATGGCTTTACATGCTATCTTTTTTTTTTTTCAGCCACCAGGTTCTAGATACTAGCATAATGCTCACCTAACTTTTCTAGGCAGACGAAACTACCAATGTGTCCTGGGGCCCCGCTTCCCCAGAGCTTTGCCCAGCTAGGGAAAGAGAGAGGCAGGCTGGGAGTATGGATCGACCTGTCAATGCCCACGTTCAGCAGAGAAGCAGTTACAGAAGCCAGACCTTCCACCTTCTGCATCCCACAATGACCTTGGGTCCATACTCCCAGAGGAATAAAGAATAGGAAAGCTATCAGGGAAGGGGATAGGATATGGAGCTTTGGTGGTGGGAATTGTACCTCTTATCCTATGGTTTTTGCCAGTGTTTCCTTTTTATAAAGACTGCTGAAGGGAGGAGAGGACTCCCCTGAGACTCACCAAATGCAACTGTGAGTCTCCATTGCTACTGTCCTCAGAGGCTGGAGCAGCAGGGGGGGAGGCCTTGTGCTGACACTGGGGGACAGAGAACTGACCAGAAAACTCAAGAGAAGATCTACACCTTGGTGGCCTAGCAGTGAGGCTGTGTGGTGGGAGCCTTTACAAATTGGTCTCATGAGGAGAACATGGTGAAGTGCCTCAGAACCTACAGACTATAAATGGGACTTGTTTAGAAACTCACAGGGCCCAGCAGTGCTGCCCGACTTGGCAGAGAAGCTGAATTGAGCCCAGAGCTTTGGATCCTTGGGGTGTGAGAGTCTCTTTACATAACCTCTGTGCTATCTCTCCCCCACTCTGCTTTATATCTTGGTCAGGAGTGAGGGATTAAGCTAAGAAGCCTATTTATAGTTTAAAAGCCCTTAGGCTCCCATAGCCTACAGGGAAGAAAAAGAACAAAAGAGGCTTTTAAGCCACTGTGCTCCAACTCAGGGATTGAAATAATATTGAAGCAACTGTTAATATACACAACTGTGAACTCCTTAAGTACCTTACTTAGATACAAGTCAATCCAGGCAAGTGTGACCAGTAATTTGAAAGCACTGAGAGGAACCTCATAACATACTATATAGAATGGTTAAACCAACAAGAAGAAATATTGGAGAAAGCAACCATGGCAAAAGGCCCCCAAAGGTTGAACCACAAAATAGTGAGGTCAACATACAAACACTTGTTAAGAAAATAGTCACAGGAGTTAGTAAAGAGTTTGAAAAAATTGTCATCAGAAATGCAGAAACAACTAATGAGACCCTGGAAGAAAACACTAATTATCTCAAGGTTATTAGCTGAAATCTGAAATAGCTAAGAAAAAAATTAGCTGAACAAGCTAAAACTGTATCAGAACAGGGTAACAAAATAGATGAATTCCCAGAACAGGGTAACAAAATAGATGAATTACAGAAAACATTACAGGGGAGAGAGAATAAATGAGGCTAAAGACAGAAGTAGCAAGATCAAGAACGAATTAGAGACAACTTAAAAATAAGTAAGGGATCTCAAAAAAGAGATAAAGAGATACTTAAAACTGTGGGACTATGTGAAAGCCTGGTAGAGCTTAGGGGAGCTCTCCCATCTTTGTGATGGAGGTCTGGAAAGACACCCCACTTGTTAGTCTCTCCCCTCTAGAGATAGAGCTAAGAGGGAAACGCTTTCCGTGACTCAGTTTCCCCTTGTTAGTCTCTCAAAGTTTCACAAAAGCCTGCATCCTCTCACACTTAGTTCACTCCCCTGCTGGCAGACCAAATGGCTGCCTGCTTCTAAGTTTACTCAGAGTTCAACATATTCACCCAGAGTTCACCATCATTTCATCCTTTGATCACATACATAAACATACTCCATTCACAAGCCTTGCCCATACACTGCCAGTGAGATTCCCCACACCTATTTCCTTGTCTATGATATCTATGATTTACATCAAGCTTTGTCCTTCTCTGCTCTATCTCACCCTACTGGTTTAACCACTATGTTTTTCTTTTTTTTTATTATTTTTTTATTTTCCCGTTTGTTGCCCTTGTTGTTTTTATTGTTGTTGTAGTTATCATTGTTGTCGTTATTACATAGGACAGAGGGAAATGGGAGAGAGTAGGGGAAGAGAGAGGAGGAGAGAAAGACAGATACCTGCAGACCTGCTTCACCGCCTGTGAAGTGACTCCCCTGCAGGCGGGGAGCCGGGGGCTCGAACCGGGATACTTAAGCAGGTCCCTGAGCTTCGCGCCACGTGCGCTTACCCTGCTGCGCGAACGCCCAACTCCCTGTTTTTCTTAATACCTTTAGATAATTAACATGCCTTGCGTCATGGAAACTAATTGCTTTGACCTTTCTGTATCTCATCAATTCTTGTGATTCCTAACCTTCCCCACCATAGGGGTACCTGACCTTTCAGAAACCTGTAATTTCTGACATACTTGAAAAATGTCCTTTGTTCTGTTTGCTATAAAATCCTGTGCTTACACCAAATAAAGTACAAGTTCATACCTGAACCTCTCCTGGTGCTTCTTTCTGCATCATGCAGTCACTAGAACTGGTGACGAGAGGGCCAGCAGCTTATCTCGGGTTGAGAGGCCACCCATGTGAATGCCAGTAGAAAACAAGAACAGAAACATATGGGATGACTTCAACAGAAATAATATACACATTATTGGCTTACCACAGGAAGAAAGAGAGGGAGGGGGAGAAAGCATTCTATAGGATATAATAGCTGACAACTTCTCTAGTCTAGACAACATCAAAGACATAAAGGTCCAAGAAGCCCAGAGGGCCCCAAACAGAATTAACCCAGACTTAAAGACACCAAGGCACATCATATTTAGAATGGAAAGGAATAAGGATAAAGAAAGGATCCTGAAGGCTTCAAAAGAAAATCAAAGAGTCACCTACAGAGGAAAACCTATATGTTAGCAGCAGACTTCTCCACACAAACACTACAGGCCAGAAGAGAATGGCAAGATCTCTATCAAGTGCTCAATGAAAAAGGCTTTCAACCAAGACTATTGTACCAGCTAGACTGTCATTCAGACTAGATAGAGGAATAAAAACAAGCAACAGTTGAAAGAATCAACTATCAGCAAGCCTGCCCTGAATGAAAGAAGTTCTGAAAGGTCTATAAAGAGTCCTATAAAACACCATAGATAGGCCATATATCAGAACACTCTAAAAATTGAAAAGAATGGTGTTAAAATATCTTCAAGCTATGATATCAATAAAGGTCAGTGGCTTGAATTCACCTATTAAAAGGCACAGAGCAGGAAGACAGATCAGAAAACACAACCCAACAATATGCTGTCTATAGGAAACCCACCTAACTCAACAAGACAAACACAGACTCAAAGTGAAAGGATGGAAAACTATCATAGAAGCCAATGGCCCACAAAAAGGGCAGGAACAGCTACTCTCATATCTGACACGATAGACTTTAAAATAAGCAAAATTTAAAAAGATAGGGATAGACATTACTTAATGCTCGGAGGATCACCCATCAACAGGACTTAACAATTATTAACATCTATGCACCCAATGAGAAGCCATCTAAATACATGAAATATCTACTGAAAGAGCTACAGCAACACAGTAATAGTAGGGGAGTTCAACACCCCACTCTCTCTGCTTGACAGATTATCCAGGCAGAAAATCAATAAAGAAATGAGGGAGCTAAATGAGGAGATAAACTAGAACTGCTGGACATTTTCAGAGTCATTCATCCCAAGAAACTGGAATACATGAGTCATTCTCAAGGAGAGACCAATGTTGGACCACAAAGACAGCATCGGCAAATTCAAGAGCACTGAAATCACCCCAAGCATCTTCTCTGACCACAGTGGAATTAAACTAACAATGAACAATAAACAAAAGATTAGTAATAGTCCCAAAATGTGGAAGCTCGGGAGTCGGGCGGTAGCACAGCCGGTTAAGCACAGGTGGTGCAAAGCGCAATATCCAGCATAAGGACCCTGGTTCAAGCCTCTGGATCTGCACCTGCAGGGGAGTTGCTTCACAAGTGGTGAAGCAGGTATACAGGTCTTTCCCCTGTATACCCTTCTCTCTCAAATTCTGTCCTTCTCTGTCTCCCCTTCTCTATTTCTCTCTGTCCTATCTAACAACGAAGACATCAATAACAACAACAATAATAGCTACAAAAATAAAACAGTAAGAGCAACAAAAGGGAATAAATATAAAAAAATTAATTAAATAAAGTTTTTAAAAATGTATTAAAAATGTGGAAGCTCAACAGTATACTACTTAACAACTACTGGGACAAGGAAATAAGAAAATAAGAAAATCATACAAAAAAAAAAAATCAACGAAAGTAAATGTTGGTTCTTCAAAAAAATGAACAAAATCAACAAACCTTTAGCCAGACACACAAAACAAAAAAGGGAGAAGGCCCAAATAAATCAGATTGTACAAGCATAAACCTATGGGATTACATCAATTTAAAAAGCTTCTGCACAGCAAAAGAAACTACTACCTGGGGGGCCAGGTGGTGGCACACCTGGTTGAGCGCACATGTTACAGTGCGCAAGGACCCATGTTTGAGCCCCCTGTTCCCACCTGCAGGGGGAAAGCTTCACAAGTGGTAAAGCAGTGCTGCAGGTATCTCTCTGTCTCTCTCCCTCTCTATCACCCCCTTCCCTCTCAATTTCCAACTGTCTCTATCCAACAAATAAAGATAAAAAAAAAAAAAACTACTACCCAAACCAAGAGACCCCCTCACAGAATGGGAGAAGATCTTTACATGCCATACATCAGACAAGAGGCTAATAACAAGAATATATAAAGAACTTGCAAATTCCAACAATAAGACAATAAATAACTCCATCCAAAAATGGGGGGAGGACATGGGCAGAATATTCACCACAGAAGAGATCCAAAAGGCTGAAAAACAGATGAAAAAATGCTCCAAGTCTCTGATTGTCAGAGAAATGCAAATCAAGACAACAATGAGATACCACTTCACTCCTGTGAGAATGTCATACATCAGAAAAGGTAACAGCAGCAAATGCTGGAGAGGGTGTGGGGTCAAAGGAACCTTCCTACACTGCTGGTGGGAATGTCAATTGGTCCAGCCTCTGTGGAGAACAGTCTGGAGAACTCTCAGAAGGCTAGAAATGGACCTACCCTATGATCCTGCAATTCCTCTCCTGGGGATATATCCTAAGGAACCCAACACATCCATCCAAAAAGATCTGTGTACACATATGTTCTTGGCAGCACAATTTGTAATAACCAAAACCTGGAAGCAACCTAGGTGTCCAACAACAGATGAGTGGCTGAGCAAGTTGTGGAATATATACACAATGGAATACTACTCAGCTATAAATAGTGACTTCACCGTTTTCAGCCGATCTTGGATGGACCTTGAAAAATTCATGTTAAGAGAAACAGAAGGATGAATATGGGATGATCTCACTCTCAGGCAGAAGTTGAAAAACAAGATCAGGAAAGAAAACACAAGTAGAACCTGAACTGGAATTGGCGTATTGCACCAAAGTAAAAGACTCTGGGGTGGGTGGGTGGGGAGAATACAGACCCAGAAAGGATGACAGAGGACCTAATGGGGGTTACATTGTTATATGGAAAACTGGGAAATGTTATGCATGTCAAACTTTTACTGTTGAATGTAAAACATTAATTCCCCAATAAAGAAATTTTAAAAAGGCCTCCAGGAGCAGTGGATTTGTAGTGTAGGCACCAAGCCCCAGCAAAAACCCTGGAGGTCAAAAAATAATAATAATGTGTAACATAAAATTTATCATTTTGATGTAGAACTTTTCAGAATTTCCCTCTGCAATATACTTTCATATATCTTAATATTTATTTATTTATCCCTTTTGTTGCCTTTGTTGGTACTTTAATATATCTATGACTTATTATTTACACCATGTTCATATGATGTTATGAACATTTTCAGGTCAACAGAAATAGAATAATACACACAAAAAATAAATAAATTGGACTGTAAATGAAAGAGGATATATCATAACAGACACTGCAGAAATTCAACATATCATGTGGGGCTTTTATGAACAACTATATGCCACCAAGCTAGAGAACCTGGAAAAAATGTACAATCTCCTAGATACCTACAGACTTCCAAAATTAAATAAAGAGGAACTAGATAATATGAGCAGGCCCATCACAGCTAATGAAATTGAAACAGTTATCAAAAACCTTCCCAAGAATAAAAGTTCTAGACCAGATGGTTTTACAAATAAATTCTATAAAATCTTCAAGGAAGAGGTAATACTTCTATTTTTAAAACTCTTCCAGAAGATTGAAGACACAGGACTACTCCCTTCCAGCTTCGATGAAGCCAACATCACTTTGATACCAAAAGCAGACAGGGACACAACCAAAAAAGAAAACAGACCAGTATCTCTGATGAACATAGATGCCAAAATACTGAACAAAATTCTAGCCAACCCGATACATCAGTATATTAAAAAGATTGTTCATCATGACCAAGTGGATTTTATCTCAGGGATGCAAGGTTGGTTTAATATATGTAAATCAATCAACGTAATCCACTACATCAATAAAAGCAAGTCCAAAGACCATAGCTATATCAATCAACACAGAAAAGCCTTTTACAAAATCCAACATCACTTTATTATCAAAATGCTACAAAAAGTGGAAATAGATGGAAAATTCCTCAATATAGTGGAGTTCATACATAGCAAAGCTATAGGCAACATCATACGCAATAGTGAAAAACTAGAGGCATTTCCCCTCAGATCAGGTACTAGACAGGGCTGCCCACTATCACTGTTACTATTCAATAGTGTTGAAAGTTCTTGCCATAGGAATTAAAGGGATATAGATTGGAAGAGAAGTCAAACTCTGCCTATTTGCAGATGACATGATAGTATACATAGAAAAACCTGAAGAATCCAGCAAGAAGCTTTTGAAAATCATCAGGCAATACAGTAAGGTGTCAGGGTAAAAAAATTAATATACAGAAGTCAGTAGCATTCCTCTATGCAAACACTAAATTAGAAGAAGATGAAATCCAGAAATCAATTCCTTTTATAATAGCAACAAAAACAACAAAATATATTATCTAGGAATAAAACTAACCAAAGAAATGAAAGACTTTTATATTGAAAATTATGAGTCACTACTCAAGGAAATTGAAAAAGACACAAATAAGTGGAAAGATATTCTATGTTCATGGGTTGGAAAATTTAACATCAAAGTGAATATATTACCCAAAACCATATACAAATTTAATGCTAGCCCCATCAAGATCCCAGCCATATTTTTTGGCGAATAAAACAAAAGCTACAAATGTTTATCTGGAGCCAGAAAAGACCTAGAATTGCCAAAACTATCTTGAGAAGAAAGAAGAGAACTGGAGGCATCACACTCCCAGATCTCAAACTGTATTATAGGGCCATTGTCATCAAAACTGCTTGGTACTGGAACATGAATAGACACACTGACCAGTGGAATAGAATTGAGAGCCCAGAAGTAAGCCTCCACACCTATAGACATCTAATCTTTGACAAAGGTGCCCAGACTATTAAATGAGGAAAGCAGTGTCTCTTCAACAAATAGTGTTGGGAAAAGTAGGCTGAAAAATGCAGAAGAATGAAACTGAAGCATTATATTACACCAAACACAAAAGTAAATTCCAAGTGGATAAAGGACTTAGATGTCAGAGCAGAAACTATCAGCTACTTAGAGGAAAATATTGGCAGAATTCTTTTCCACATAAATTTTAAAGACATCGTCAATGAAACAAATCCAATTACGAAATAGGCTAAGGCAAATATAAACCTATGGGACTACATCAAATTAAAAAGCTCTGCACAGCAAAAGAAACCAATACTCAAACAAAGAGACCCCCTCACAGAATGGGAGAAGATCTTTACATGTCATACATCAGACAAGAGGCTAATAGCCAAAATATATAAAGGGCTTGGCAAACTCAGAAAGAAAACAAATGACCCCATCCAAAAATGGGGAGAGGATAGAATATTCACTGCAACTGCAGAAGAGATCCAAAAGGCTGAGAAATGCATGGAAAAATGCAAATAGTATGCAAATGCCAAGAAAAGACTATGACAGTCTGATTGTCAGAGAAATGCAAATAAAGACAACAATGACCATTTCACTCCTGTGAGAATGTCATACATAAGAAAAGGTAGTACCAACAAATGCTGGAGAGGCCATGCGGTCAAAGGAACCCTCCTGCACTACTGGTGGGAATTTAAATTGGTCCAATCTCTGTGGAAAACAGTCTGGAGAACTCTCAGAAGGCTAAAAATGGATCTACCTACCCTATGACTCCGCAATTCCTCTCCTGGGGATATATATCCTAAGGACCCCAACACACTCATCCAAAAGGATTTGTGTATACCTATGTTCTTAGTAGCACAATTTGTAATAGCCAAAACCTGGAAGTAGCCTAGGTGTTCAACAACAAATGCGTGGCTGAGCAAGTTGTGGTATATATACACAATGGAATATTACTTGGCTATTAAAATGTGACTTCATTTTTTTTAGCCCACCTTGAATGGAGCTTGAAGAAATCATGTTAAGTAAAGTAAGTCAGAAACAGAAGGATGAATATGGGATGATCTCACTCTCAGGCAGAAGTTGAAAAACAAGATAAGAGAAAACACAAGTAGAACCTGAACTGGAGTTGGTGTATTGCACCAAAATAAAGACTCTGGGGTGAGTCGCTTCACAAGCAGTGAAGTAGTGAAGTCTGCAGGTGTGTTTCTCTCCCCGTCTTCCCATCCCCTCTCCATTTCTCTGTTCTATCCAACGATGACATCAAGAACAATAATAATAACTACAACAATAAAACAAGGGCAACAAAAGGCAAAATAAATATAAAAAAAAAAGTTTTAAGCCGGGCATGGTGGCGCACACCGGTAGTCCCAGCTACTTGGGAGGCTGAGGCTGGAGGATCGCTTGAGCTCAGGAGTCCTGGGCTGCAGTGCACTATTCCAATCAGGTGTCCCCCCCCTATGTTCAGCATCAATATGGTGACCTGCCAGGAGTGGGGGACCACCAGGTTGCCTAAGGAGGGGTGAACAGGCCCAGGTCAGAAACGGAGCAGGTCAAAAAGAAAAAAAAAAGTTTTATGGAGAATCCCAGCTTTGGCACTACTAAAGAAAGGAAATGGGCTTTTCCTAACCTTCATCTTATGTATCTTCCACTCCCAATCTAATTTCAATCAAGTTACCACCAGATTTCAAAAAAGCCCAAAGTAAAATAGTAATCTTACTAAAAATACTGTTTCACCTAAAATGCTACCTTACCTTGGGCATGTCTATTTTCTTCTTTGTAAGATTAAGCAGCAAAGTCCTCAACTTGGTAGGTGAAACAGTGGCTAGTGATGAACGTTGGAGCATGTGCCAGACATGCACTTGTAATATTTACATCATTGACTGCCCCCCAATTTTTTAAAATAAAAATTAAAACAAAAATCTTAATATAAATTTAACTCAGCAAGTACACTTAACCTGAAAATGATTTGGTGTTGCATTCAAGGATTCTTGCTACAGCTTTTATCAGTTACCAAATAACCTGAAATGCCACCAAATGCAATCAAATAACCTGAAAGACAGCTATTAAATGGTTTTGCTCATATATTCAATATAAAGAACTGAAATACATAAACTTGTTAAAAACAAAAAAATTGTCAAATTATCACTAAGACTTTTATGAAAACAATGGTGGCTATCCTGTGAGGAAGGGAGAAGGCATGGGTGATGGGTACAGTGAACAGAAGTGTGGCGTTGGGTGAGAGGTGTGGAGATGTTCCCTGTAATCTTACGATTTTATAAACCACTATTAAATCACTAATAAAGATTTAAAAGAAGGCCAAGGCTCAAATATCTATTTTTCAATCACACAGGATAATCCACGTCATCAATTTCTGAGATGTTCAGAGAAATCTTTGCCATCATGACCCTTCATGTTATAATGCTTATTCATAACTAAAAATTCAAGAATAGCAGGAAAGAAGATAAGTGAACATAAATTACATAATTATATAGTTCAAGTTAATGACTTCAAAGTACCTTACAAGACCAATCAAAAGAATTATTTAGTCGCCACCAGGATGCTGGCTAGGCTTCCCTGGATTGAAGACCCCACCAATGTGTCCTGGAGCTCAGCTTCCCCAGAGACACACCCTACTAGGGAAAGAGAGAGGCAGACTGGGGGTATGGACCGACCAGTCAACGTCCATGTTCAGCGGGGAAGCAATTACAGAAGCCAGAACTTCTACCTTCTGCAACCCTCAACGACCCTGGGTCCATGCTCCCAGAGGGATAGAGAATGGGAAAGCTACCATGGGAGGGGGTGGGTTATGGGGATTGGGTGGTGGGAATTGTGTGGAGTTGTACCCCTCTTACCTTATACTTTTGTTCACTAATCCTTTCTTAAATAAAAAATTTAAAAATAAAAAAAAAAAGAATTATTTAGTAACTCTAAAAAATGGACTCATCAGTGATCTAGTGACAGTGAACTAGTGACTGCACTCTTATGATTTTCCATACTCATTTTTAATATTCATCTTTGTTACAGAATAGATGACATACCTATCAGCCCATCTCAAAATCTTTCACTGAAAATGACAGAAAAAGTAAAATTAAAAAAATCTTCTGAAAATAGCAAGGGGGGGGGCAAGGCAGAACTCTTGCTAGTCAATAAAAATTCTAAACCATCTGCTACCTTGATCCATCATGCTTCACAGCTGTCACTGTACTGAAGTGCCATATAAATTAATTTGCTTCTACCTCCACAACTCAAGCCAGTGCAAACAACAACAAAAATCAAAAGATGAATCTTGTTGTTAATTACCAGGAAAACTTCAAATTAAACCAACACAGCTGAAAAGACCTTACTCTGGAAACACAACTCTGTATGTTCAATTAGTTTCTACCTATCGTGTATGTGTGTGTGTGTGTGTGTGTGTGTGTGTGTGCGCGCGCGCGCGCTCGCATACGCACACGCGTGTGTAGTGTTAAGGAGCACAATAACCTAACGTAGATTACTTAGAAATTATTTTAAAATTATGGCTGGAGGCAATGTTATCCAGTAGAAAAATATTTAACAACTATTTTAAATGATGCACACCTGACAGAGCATGAAGGATAACAAAATACAAAAGTATAGGGTTATACAAAATATTAACTGTGAAATTCACAAAATAAAACAGGGCATTAGTATGTGTTAAAATAATTTAATTCTCCCTGTACATTTCTGTTCATATGAGTCAACAGAAATCAAAAATGCGTATTTTACAATATTTATGTGTTTTGAGACATTCAAGTCAACTCAGATGGCAAAAGTAGAATTCAATCACTAATGAAATGTTTAAAAATATATATTAAACAAAAAACGCTTTTATAAGATAAAAATAATCTTCGACAATGCAATAAATTGCAGATCATGGAAATTTTAACTCTTTAGATGATTTCAGTTCAGTTTTTGGTTTTCTAGAGACAAAAAGAAAAGTGTTAGCAGAGTTTCTATCTGTTTTTACGTTTCTCTTTCTTGCTTCGACAACTTGTTACACTGTTTAACGATGCTGATGAAGGTGCTCTTGCATGACCCGTTGCCTTAAGATGGTCAAAAAGCTTATTCCGGGATGGAAATTCACTGTGGCAAGTTGTACAACTGATAAGAACGTCACCCTGAGAAAGGGGGAAATTATTAAAACTGTTATATCCGAGAACAATATTGTATATTTTCAAGCAGAGATCAACTATCAAGCAATGATGAAATAAACATCTTTTTCACAAAATGGTACACCTACCAAGACAGGCTCAATAGATGCAGCTGTTCTTGGAAATTAAGTCCTAATTAGCATTATCAACATCTTTAAGGAGCCTGAGAAATTCAATACTATGTACCACAATCAACTAGGTCAAGGCTTTAGATTTCAGTAAAATTTAAAATGAAACTGTTCTGCAGTGGTCTGATATTTCCAATGAGCTTTTATAACTTTTTTTAAAGTGATTTTAATACTGATTTACAAAATTATAAGGCATGCAACTCCACACCGTTGCTACCACCAGAGTTCTGGATCTCCAGTCCCTCCATTGTAAGCTATGGCAGCTCTCCCAAGGTTGCAGATATGGGTTAACTATTATTTCTACAGCTATCCGTCTGTATTTGTACATATTTGCTTTTTTTAAAAAATTTTTTTTCAGATCCCATCTTCTCTTCCTTGCCAAGTCTCATATATACCTATTAAAACATCCAAATGTCCCTCCCTTTTTCCTCTTCTCTCTATAGTTCCTGATAGAGTTGCAGTAGCATTCCACAGCTCTTTGGGGCCTCCCCCTTTTTTTTTCTTTCTTCTAGACAGAGGAGAGAGATAGAGATAAAAAGGGAGAGACAAAGAGAGATAAGCTATAGCAGCACTGCTCCACCATTTGTGAACTTCCTCCCTTGTAGGTGCTCCCATGATGACTCAGCACTTGAAACCAGGTCTTCAGGCATGGCAACATGTGCACTCTACCAAATAAGACACCACACCAGTTTCAAGCTCCTTTTATGTTAAAAGAAAAATAAATAAATAAATAAATAAAAATAACAGGGAAAGCAAAGTAACATTTGACTGAGTTTGGAGTATTAGGTTTTCAGCTTCAGTAGGGGTTGGGAGTAGGGAGAGAGACCTTTGGTGGCAGGAATGGTGTTAATATACACTCCTATTAATTTGACACATATATAAATCTTATTGTTGCCAAGAAAAACTACTAATGAAATCCATTATCTTCGTAGCAAGTGCAAAAGGGCTACCCACCAAATGTGTTATTTCCATCTTCAGAATTAAAATTAAACTCAGATTAGTTTAAATAAGGTCCACTGAAGAAAGGTGAATAAAATTTTGACCTACCATTGTTTGTGGGTCAGCAGATACTTTGAGAGATTTTTTCATATCTTTGGCTTTCTTTCCTTTAGGTTTAGGAATACTAGAAAATAAGTGAAATGATTAGCATAAACCAGTAATATAGTTTCTTTTTTAATAGTATCCCTTTTAATTCTCATCTTATACTCAAGAAAATGCTAAATTGATATGTACTTTAAAAGTTAATTTAGATTGGATACATTAGATTGGATACAGAGTTTTGGTGGTGGAAATTGTGTGGAACTGTACCCCCTCTTATCCTATGATCTTGTCAATATATCTTTTCAATAAATAAAAATTTTAAAAAACAGTTAACGGTCAAATTAATTTTCACACCTTAAATAAATAAAAAATTATACCATTTAAGAAACATACTTGAATGAAACAGAAACAAGAGGGCAGGGGTAGATAGCATAATGTTATGCAAAGAGACATTCATGCCTGAGGGTACTTAGTCCTAGGATCAATCCCAGTACCACCATGGGCCATCTGAGCAGTGCTCTGGTAAAAAATACAAAATAAAATCATAAATAAATGAGTAAGACCCCTAAAATATCTTTCTAATTTTTTGGTGTTGCCAGGGTTTTCACTGAAGTTTTGTACCAACAAGATTCTATTGCTCCCATTTTGTTTTTCCAGATAGAGGTGAGAGACAGGAAGAGATAGAAAAATACTGGGAAATACCACAGCACTACCCGCCCCAATGAAACTTCCCCTTTGCATGGTGCTCACATGTTCAAGCCAGGAGCTTGCACCTGGCTCTGAGTACATGGTCAAGTGTGCACTCTACAAAGTGAGCTATCTCTCAAGTCTTATTTTAAAGCTTTATACATGTTTTGTTGTTGTTTGGTTTTTGCTGTTTTTTAAAATAAAATAATTTAATACTCCATTTACTGAAGTAAACCATTTTTTTCCTTATTGGAGGGATTAATGGTTTACAGTTAACAGTAAAATGCAGTATTTTGCACAGTAGTTTCTGTTTTCTGTTTTCCACATAATTCAATCCCCTCTATGTCCTCTGCCATATTCCAGGACACAAGCCCTCGCCCCCAACCCCTCACTCAGAGTCTTTTACTTTGGTGCAATACACCAACTCCAGTACAAGTTTTCCTTTGTGTTTTCCCTTCTGATTTTTCAACTTCTGCCTATGTGTGAGATAATCCCATTCTCACCCTACTCTTTGACTTATCTCACTTAACATGATTCCTTCAAGCCCATCCAAGATGAGGTGAAGAAAGTGAAATCATTTTTAATAGTAAAGTAATATATAAATCACAACTTGCTCAGCCACTCATCTGTTGTTGGACACCTGGGTTTCTTCCAGGTTTTGGCTATTACAAATTATGCTGCTATGAACATAGGTTATACACAGATCTTTTTGGATGGGTGTGTTGGGTTCCTTTGGATATATCCCCAGGAGAGGAATTGCAGGGTCATTGAACAGGTCCACTTCCAGCCTACTGAGAGTTCTCCAGACTGCTCTCCATAGGGTCTGGACCAATTTACATTCCCATCAGGAGTGCAGGAGGGTTCCTTTGTCCCCAGAACCTCTCCAGCATTTGTTGCTGCTATCTTTTCTGATGAGTGACATTCTCACAAGGGTGAGGTGGTATCTCACTGCTGTCTTTATTTACATTTCTCGGACAACGACTTGGAACATTTTTCCATATGTTTGTTGGCCTTTAATATCTCTTCTGTGGTGAATATTCTGTTCATATCGTCTCCCCATTTTTGGATGGGGTCATTTTTTTTTGCTGAGTTTGGTGAGCTCATAAATAAATATATAACCAAATATAAAAGATTTGGTTATTAGCCTCTTGTCTGAAGTATGCCATGCTAAGACCTCCCATTCTATAAGGGGTTATTTTGTTTGGTGGTTCCTTTTGCTTTGCAGATGCTTTTTAATTTGCTGTAGTCCCATTGGCTTACTTTTGCTTTAGTCTCCTTTGTAACTGGATTCATATCACTGAAAATGCCTTTAAAGTTTAGAGATTTCTTTTTTACATATTTTAAAAAAATATTTATTTATTCTATTCCCTTTTGTTGCCCTTGTTGTTTTATTACTGTAGTTATTATGGTTGTAGTCACTTCTGGATAGGACAGAGAGAAATGGAGAGAGGAGAGGAAGACAGAGAGAGGGAGAGAAAGATAGACACCTGCAGACCTGCTTAACCCGCTGCGCTACAGCCCGACTCCCGGAAAAATGTTTTTAAAAAGTCTAAGGGGGAGTCGGGCTGTAGCGCAGCGGGTTAAGAGCAGGTGGTGCTAAGCACATGGACCGACTAAGGATCCTGGTTCAAGCCCCCAGCTCCCCACCTGCAGGGGAATCACTTCAAAGGCGGTAAAGCAGGTCTCCAGGTGTCTTTCTCTCCCCCGTCTTCCCCTCCTCTCTCCTATTTCTCTCTGTCCTATCCAACAAAGACATCATCAATAACAACAGTAACTGCAATAATAAAAAACAAGGGCAACAAAAAGGAAAATAAATAATTTTTAAAAAGATGAGACACCTGCAGACCTGCTTCACCACTTGTGAAATGACTCCCCTGCAGGTGAGGAGCCAGGGGCTTGAACTGGATCCTTAAGCTGGTCCTTGCTCTTTGCACCACCTGTGCTTAACCCACTGCACTAAACTTACTGCGCGACTGCCCAACTCCCAGAAGGAAAAGATTTCCGCCAGTATTTTCCTCCAAAATATTTGATAGTTTCTGGTCTAACATCCAAGTTCTTGATCCATTTTGGAATTTACTTTTGTGTTTGATGAAATGTAATGGTTCAGAGTAAACTATATTTGTAGCAAGTTAGTACTACTCACAAATTTATTAGTGTGGTTCCCCAAAATATAACCTCTTGAACCTGAAATAGTCTATGATATTTTCATTAGCTCCACAGTAAAATGGGAAAATAAAGACACTCTTTAATACACACACACACACACACACACACACACACACACAGATAGATAGTCATCACTGGGACTTCACTGCTCTGTGCTGACACTTTTAGATAGGGGGAAAAAGAGAGAGATTAAAAGACATCACAACACCAAAACTTCCTTCAGTGCAATAGCATTATTATTTGTAGTTCCTGGGGTTGGAAATTGAGTCACACACAGAACAAAGAAGGTGTTTTCCCAGGTGAGCTATGTCATCAGCTGCTCCCATACAAGTCTCATATTAAAATTTATTAAAAGATCATACTGGGTGGTCTGGGAGATGGCTCAGTGGATAAAGCACTGAACTCTCAAGCATGAGGTGCTGAGTTCAAGCCTCAGCAGCACATGTACCAGGGCGATATCTGGTTCTTTCCCTCTCCTCCTTTCTCATTAATAAAAAAAAAAAAAAAAAAAAAAAAAGATCATGCTGGGGTGAGGGAAATAGCATGCTTTTTCTCATGTCTGAGGCTCTGAAGTCCCAGGTTCAATACTCTGTACCACAGCTGAGCTCTGGTAAAAATAAATAAATATAGGGCAGGGATAGCATAATGGTTATGCAAACAGACTCCGATGCCTGAGGCTCCAAAGTCCCAGGTTCAATCCCCTGCACCACTATAAACCAGAGCTGAGTAGTGGTCTGGTAAAAATAACTAACTAACTAAATAAATAAATATAATGCCATTTGTACTGATGAGTTTCCCCTTTATCCCTTTTAACCCAGGAACTGCTAGAATAACCAACCATCTTTTCTATTCTACTTGAACTCCTGAACATTCCTATATACATAACCCTATATGTGAATTTTAATAATAATCTTCCCTGTTTGAAAGTCTCGCTACCGGGGCCAGGCGGTGGTGCACCGGGTTAATCTCACACACTACAGTGCACAAGTATCCAGGTTGAAGCCCCTGGTCCCCACCTGCAGAGGGAAAGCTTCATGAGTGGTGAAGCAGGGTTGCAGGTGTCTCTGTCTCTCTCCCTCTCTATATCCCCTTCCCCTCTCAGTTACTCTGTCTCTATAAATAATAAATGAATAATAATAATAAAAAAGTCTATGTCTCATCTCCCTGTCTGAGAATCCACTAACACTGTCCTTTAAAAGATTTCTCAAAGTCTGTGATTTCACAAGCTTGCACACAGGCTTGTAGATTCTACTAGAAGACAGATCCTATTCAATGTGTGTGTCCTTAGCAAAAAGGAATACTTGGACACAAATTGCCATGGGAAGACAGAGGCAGAGATCATGACAATATTTCTATAACACTTTTCCAAAGATCATTAGCAAACTAACAGGAACCGGGGAAAGGGCACAGAAGTTGTTCTTCCTCATTTCTGTTGGCACCCTGATCTTGGAATTCTAGTCTCCATAACTGGACATTCCTGATACTTAAGTCACTCAATTTGAGTATTTGATTGTAGTGACCCTTGTGAACAAATACAACGCTTATAGCTTTCCAATAAAACCCATTATGAAGTGGAAAAAATAATAGTAACTACGTATTTAAAAAAGGTAGTGTTGGGAGTCAGGCAGTAGCACAGCAGGTTAAGCGCAGGTGGCGCAAAGCACAAGGACCAGCGCAAGCCCCTGGCTCCCCACCTGCAGGGGAGTCGCTTCACAAGTGGTGATGGTCTGCAGGAGTCTATCTTTCTCTCCCTGTCTTCCCCTCCTCACTCCATTTCTCTCTATCCTATCCAACAATGACAGCAATAACTACCCAACAATGACAGCAATAATAATTACAACAATAAAAAAAGGGCATCAGAGGGGAATAAATATTTTGTTCACACTGCTGAGACTGTGTGCATACTACTCTACCAATTTCTTTCAAATATGCTTCATCTGTATAAATACATAGTATCTGAATATGTGTATAAGTTTCGTTTACTTTATCAACCATGAGACTGTACTGATATATAAAAAGACATCCTTACTGCCAATACTAAGTAACAATTACATTAGACATTAGACAGTAACAATTAACTGTGGCTCACCTTTTAGCTCCACATTTTGTGTCATCACAGAGTTCAACAGTCTCTGTGACACTGACATTTTCTGGAGGACTGTCTTCTAGTTCTTTGGCATACTGGTTTAAGCTGGTGTCTTCTTCAGGATCACCCTTGACTGCTTCTCCAGTACCATTTTCATTGAAATTATCATAATTCTAGGTGACAAAACATATGCCATTAAAAATAAATTTAGGGGGCCAGGTGGTAGTGCAGTGGGTTAAACGCACATGGTGCGAAGCACAAGGACCAGTGTAAAGATCCCGGTTCAAGCCCTGGCTCCCCACCTGCAGGGGAGTCACTTCACAGGCAGTGAAACAGTTCTGCAGGTGTCTCTCTCTTTTCCCCTCTCTGTCTTCCCCATTTCTCTCTGTCCTATCCAACAACTATGACATCATCAACAACAATAACTACAACAAAAGTAAAACAATAAGGGCAATAAAAGGGAAAATAAATAGTTTTTAAAAATTTAAAAATTAAAAAAGGGGAAAATGGCCTCCAGGAGCCGTAGATTCATAGTACAAGCACCAAGCCCCAGCAATAACCCTGGAGGCAAAAATAAATAAATATATAAATGATGTTGTTCATGTTATATTGCTAAATACCTTTAATAAAAATGATAATGTCCTCTTTCTGTGGTAGGATTTTTATCTTCTGTAAAGAAAAAAATAAAGAAAAGGTAAAAGTAGACAATTTACAAAACATTAATGCTCATTAAATCAGGAAAAAAACTACAATGCTCAATAAGACATTGAGACACTGAGACAACAATGCTCAATAAGTAAATGGTTGACTATATGAAGGTAAATTTTTTTATTAAATCATTTCTAGCAATTGGGGAGATACCTCCATGGTAGAGTGCAGGACTTGTGCGCACGAGCTGAGTTTGATCCCCAGCATTACATATACCAGCACTGCTCTGGTCTTAACTTCTCTCATGAAATAAAGTTGTTTTTTTTTTTTTTTTTTTTTTTGTCTCCTGGAGCTGAGTGGTGGTGCACTCAGTTGAGTATACATGTCAGCACACACAAAGATGGGTTCAAACCCCAGGTTCTTGCTTCACTATTGGTGAAGCAATGCTGCAGGTGTCCCTCTCCATCTCCCCCTTCCACCTCAGTTTCTCTCTGCTTCTACCCAATAAAAAACAAATAAATTAAAGAGTATGTTTCCAGAAATATGATCCAATTATACCAAATTTTAAGTAGAGGGCAGGGGAGATAGCATAATGGTTATTCAAAAAACTTCCATGCCTGAGGTTCCAAAATGCTAGTTTCATCCCCTATAAGGTAAAGCTATTCAGTGCTTTGAAGGAGGAGGAGGGGGAAGGGAGAGAAGGCAGGAGGAGGGAAGGGGAGGGGGAAGAGAAGAAAAAAAATATATACTGAGGTCAGGTGGTGGCACATCTGGTTAAGCGCACATACTACAGTGCACAAGGACTCAGGTTCAAACCCCTGGTCCCCATCAGCAGGAGGAAAGCGGTTCAAACCCCTGGTCCCCACTAGCAGGGGGAAAGTTTCATGAGTGGTAAAGCAGTACTGCAGATTTCTTTCCATCTCTCTTCTTCCCCTCTCAATTTCTCTGTCTCTATCCAATAATAAATAAACAAAAGTTAGGAGTTGGGCAGTAGTGCAGCGGGTTAAGCGCACATGGTGCAAAGAGCAAGGACCAGTAAGTATCACAGTTCAAACCCCTGGCTCCCCACCTGCAGGGGAGTCACTTCACAAGCAGTGAAGCAGGTCTACAGGTGTCTATCTTTCTCTCCCCCTCTGTCTTTCCCTCCTCTCTCCATTTCTCTCTGTCCTATCTAATAACAACAACAATAACTACAACAACAATAAAAAACAAGGGCAACAAAAGGGAAAATAAATAACTTAACAACCACATCCCACAAATAACTTGGGTCCATACACCCAAAGGGGGAGAAATATTAGGGGAAGATGATTAGAGGGCTCTGAAACCTAATTCCACCAGGACCTGGAGAAAAAAAAAAAAAGAAAAAAGAAAGACATTTGGAAGTAGTAATATGTACAGGTGTGACTGAGAAAGAGATGGCAAAACTTCATCCTCTGACTTTTTTATATTTCTGATTTTAACTGTCATCTAGAAATAAAAATACTACCCTCAAATGAGTTCATTTTTTTTTCCCCAAAACTTTGTATTTGAGAGAGAGAGAGAGGGAGTAGAGAAAGAGACTACAGCACCAAAGCTTCCATCAATGCATTGGGGAGCAGGCTCAAACCTGGGTCAAGCACATGGTAAAGCAGCACTCTATCCAAGTGAGTTATTTTGCAGGTCTCAGATATTTTTCTAATATAGCCATTCAGCTAAGTCGTATTAAGGGAATTTCACATGTAAAATATTTAAATATAATGGCACTAGGAAATAATAAATTAACTACGTGTACAAAGTAGGAAAAGCATACAGAAAAATTATTCTCAACTCCTTTCAATCTATTTTATAATACATATAAAACTGTAATGAAAGCTCTTTTTTAAACAGGGGTATATGTATTTTTTTATATTTATTTTCCCTTTTGTTGCCCTTTTTTATTATTGTTGTATAGTCAACGACTGCCACCTCTCCAGATTCAAAGGAGGTCTCGAAACTTTACATCAGGCTCAACCTGACGCTGTTGACTGGCTACGGAAGAAGGGCAAACGCTAGAAGAAGATTGTTGTTGTAGTTGTTATTGTTGTCATTATTGGGTAGGACAGAGAGAAATGGAGAGAGGAGGGGAAGACAGAGAGGGGGAGAGAAAGATAGACACCAGCAGACCTGCTTCAATGCTTGTGAAGTGACCCCCCCCCTGCAGGTGGGGAGCCAGGGGCTCAAACCAGGATCCTTACGCCCATCCTAGCGCTTTACGCCACCTGTGCTTAACCCGCTGTGCTACTAGCTGACTCCTGAAAGCTCTTTTCTTAAATACAAATTTAAGGAATAAAGAAAGAACATTATAACTTTAAATATAGTGTTAATAGAAATATTTCAGCATACCTGTGTTGGTTTCTGCTTCTTTTTCTTCTGCTTCTTAGAAAGTCTGAAAACAAATATAAAATCAAAATATCTTAACTTTTTGAAAAGAAAAAAATACTCAAACATTACTGCTATAAAGGTAAATATTAAAAATAATTAATTAAAGCATTAGAAGAAAATCTTAACATCACTTAAAATTTTATTCAAGTACAGTAATTAGCATATTAACTGTCTAGTTATAGTTTGCTAATAGTCATATTCTATATTTATGTTTGAGGGGCTAGGATGTGGCTCACTCTGTATAGAGCATCTATTATAATGCTCAAGGACCCTGGTTTAAGCCCCTGGCCCCCAACTGCAGGGGAAGAAGTTTCACAAGTGGTGAAGCTATGCTGCAAGTGTGTCTGTCTCTCTCCATCTCTCTTCTTCCCATCCTCTTTACTTCCTCCTTCCCTCCTGATTTTTGTCTCTATCCAATATATAATTAAACTTTAAAAAAAAAAAAAAAACACATTTATGGGGGGTTTAGATAGCACAATGGTTATGTAAACAGACTCTTATGCCTGAGGCTCTGTCAAGTTCCAGGTCCAATCCTCCACACCCCCATAAGCCAGAGCTGAGCAAGTGCTCTGGTAAAAAAAAAAAAAAAATAGAAAGTAAAAATATATATATACATATTTATTATCATGTCTCTACCCACTGCCATAGCACTGTCAATAACTGGACACAATAATACAGCAAAAAAGAGTAAAAAAAAAAAAAAATAGAGTAACAAAATAACTTCCTGACATATAAAAAAAATTAAATGCAATCTTCAAATATGATAAACATATCTAGCAAAATTTTTACAAGTACTTCTGTTTTGGAGCATCCTCCATCTCTTCTTCAGAACTGTCATTCAATAGGTTCTCCTCAGTTTGATGTCCTGAAAATTTTTCTTCTTCTGCTTCCAACTGTTGTTTTAATAAGGCAAGCATTTCCCGATGTTTCTTTGACTTTTCATGATTTCGCATCCTGAAAAAAAATTTTTTGATATGAGTAACTGCAATAGGACTAATTCAGACACACCCAAATACATTGCTAAATGAGTGTAGCAAAAGAAGGAGAGACAAAGAGACACCAACAGACCTGCCTGACCACTTGTGATGCTTTCCCTTTGCAGGTAGGGAGTGGGGTCTCAAACTAGAGTCCTTGAATATGGTAACTTGTACTCTCAACTGGGTGTGCCACTACCCAATCTCTACTCTTTCCCATTAACTAAACAAGATATAAGAATACTACAAAGAGAAATAAAACCCAACAGAACTTCCTAGATATAAAATATAATGGTAGTCCATGACTAAAGTATTCTTTATTTGTATTCCAGCATTCTCCCCTCTGTTGTGTTGTTTTATTCCTATTTTTCCCAAATTCATTTTCAATCTTCCAGTTCTTAAAATTCAAGCCATCAACTAACTTTTCACCTAATTACTGAGATTCACTAAGTGATTAAATGTCCCAGGTCATCCTGCATGCTTTGAGGCATCACTGTGAACTTGCAAGAAAACTTTCTAACTTAAGAGGAAGATCACTTGGATTTGAGAAATGGATTTGAGGGCAAACAGTTCAAAAGCTGCTCACCTGGGAGTCGGGCTGTAGCACAGCGGGTTAAGCACAGGTGGCGCAAAGTACAAGGACCGGCATAAGGATCCCGGTTCGAACCCCGGCTCCCCACCTGCAGGGGAGTCGCTTCACAGGCGGTGAAGCAGGTCTGCAGGTGTCTATCTTTCTCTCCTCCTCTCTGTCTTCCCCTCCTCTCTCCATTTCTCTCTGTCCTATCCAACAACAACAACAATAACTACAACAATAAAACAACAAGGGCAACAAAAGGGAATAAATAAAATAAATATTTAAAAAAAAAAAAGCTGCTCACCTACTTTTGCTTATTTTTTTAAATATGTATTTATTTCCTTTTTGTTGCCCTTGTTTTTAGTTGTTATAGTTATTATTGTTGTTGTTATTGATCTCATCATTGTTGGATAGGACAGAGAGAAATGGAGAGAGGAGGGGAAGAGACAGAGGGGGAGAGAAAAATAGACATCTGCAGACCTGCTTCACCACCTGCAGGTGGGGAGCCAGGGGCACGAACCGGGATCCTTATGCTGGTCCTTGCACTTTGCACCACGCGTACTTAACCTACTGCACTCCTAAGAATAACAATGTAAGATGTCTAGTAAAATAAGCAAAAGGAGGGAGTTGGTAACCCCAACTCCCTCCTTTTGCTTATTTTACTAGACATCTTACATTCTTAGGAGGGGTCTCCCTTCTCACACCCACTACCCAAAGTGTATCCACCCATTCCTCTAAAACTTAAGAGATACAGAGAACTAACACTTAACAGAAAAATTGTGACAACTTAGTTACTTCAATTAGAAAAGCCAGAAAGTAAAAAACTTTTAGGAGCCAGGCACTGGCACACCTGGTTACACACACACATCACAGTGGACAAATAACAGAGTTCAAGTCCCTGGCCCCCATCTGCAGGGAAAAGCTTCATAAGTGGTGAAGTAGAGCTGCAGGTATCTCTCTGTCTCTCCCTATCTTCCCCTCCCTTCTCAATTTCTGTCTCTATCCAATAATAAATAAAATTAAAATAAATATTTAATAAAAGAGAAAAGAAAACTTCTAATACTATCAACTTTATTTCCATTGCTGTTTTTTTTTTTTTTTCCTAGTATGGGTTGTTTATCTTTCTTCAAATACAGTTAGAAAGACGGTTATGATTGTGACAATGAATCAGAAAGACAGAGGAGCCAGACTTAAGGATAAATTCTTACTGATCAAGACAAGACAGAAAGAAAAATATAGGGGAAAGGGCTTTTGTTAAAAAAAAAAAAAAAAAAAAAAAACAAAGACTAATAATATAGGAGGCACAGTGGCAAACAACATAGAGAAGACTGGTACAAGATGAAATTACCTATGGATGCTAAATTCAGAAGGAAAATTTTAATAAGCAAAGTATTTGCATAGCTTTAAAGTATCTCTCCAAATATTGTCTCTAAAAAATAAAGAATACCATCAACATATAGTTGAAAAGCTGAAATGCATGAATGGGTAATCTAAAGTATCACTACCAATGAACAGCAGGGAAACATTACGTGGCTGGTATATATACTCTGAGAGCAACCACAGGTTTACATCCCACTGTAGTATTTCCTCTAGGGATATATAACTTGGACCTAGTATAACTTCCCTTCTACTGGGCAGAATTCTCTCTACCAAGGACCAGTGATCAAATGAACTTTCAGTGTTAAGACTTTGCCTCAAAAGAAAAAGTGTTTTAAGATAACAAACTTACGCCTTCTCTGTCTTGAAAGATTTATCACATGCTGGGCAGTAAAGGTCATCATAAAGCTCAGCATCCTCAGCCTCATCACTATCTTTACCTATGAGAAGGAAGAATAAAGTGAGAATCCCTCTTGATGAGAACACAAATTTAAAATTCATTAACAAATGACCTCTCTTTAGCAATGATCTAAAGCTGAATACAAATGAGAAACTAAAATGCTGTTATTTCCTTAACAACAACAACAACAACAACAACAAAAAGCACTGAGTTTTATGAATTATGAAAGAAGGCTCTCAAATCACTTCATCTTTCAGATTATGTTCCATTAATCTGCTTGGAAAGTTCAAAAACATCTCAGTTTTTCGATACGAGTTAAGTTTAAAGAATCTAATGCTACTTTTCTAGTTCTCCCAAAGGGTCGTATATGTGTGTGTAATTTATTTCCTTATGAAAGAGAAAAGGAAGAGAGAAAAAGAAAATCAAAATATCACTTTGGGATTTATGATGCCAGGACTAAATTTAAGACCTCATGCCTGAGTTCAATATTTTATCCACTGCATCACTTCCCAGGCCACTACAAAAAGTGATTTTTTTTTCCAGCCAGTCCCCCCACCCCTTGACACCTTTTTAACAAGATTTGGTTCCAAAACATTTACAGATATATGCTTAGGTGTTTAGATAGACTTTGCTTACAGCATTCTGTCATTACTAGAAAGACTGTTCATAAAATAGCATACTAGTGTGGTCCAGGAGATGGCACAGTGGATAGAGCATTGGACTCTCAAGCATAAGGTACTCAGTTCAATCCTCGGCAGCACATGTACCAGAGTGACATCTGGTTCTTTCTCTCTCACCTATCTTTCTCATTAATAGATAAAAATATTTTAAAAAAAAGTAGCATACTACATGTAAAGCCTAGTCTCATCTTTACAGTCTGATTGGGGTGTACACTTGAAGCTTTATTACAACAAGATAATTACTATCAGTATAACCCACAATATCTAAATAAAATATTTCAACTGAATGTCTTAGCATAATCTCATACTCTATCTTTATGCAAATAAATAAATTGATTATCATTTGGGTATTATTATAGGGTCAAGAAAGATCTCAAATATTTGTTTCATATTTTATTTATATTTTGGTCCTAAATTATGTTACTATGATTCTACAGGAATTCTCATTACAGTAATAAAGGATCAAAAGGTATCCTCTTATTGTTAATGTTTAGCCCATGGCATTTCTCAGTTATGTGTACACTTTTAATGTATCATGCATATGAAATAGTCTTTTGCTGATTAAACAGCTAAAGAATGTTCATCTTGAAATCAAAATCTGGAACTAAAAATGGTCATATCTGTACAAAACTTTTCAGAGGGGAGTCGGGTGGTAGTGCAGTAGATTTAAGCACACGTGGCACAAAGTTCAAGGACTAGTGTAAGGATCCCGATTCGAGCCCCTGGCTCTCCACCTGCAGGGGAGTCATGTCACAAGCGGTGAAGCAGGTCTGCAGGTGTCTCTCTCCCCCTCTCTCTCCATTTCTCTCTGTCCTATCCAACAGCAATGACACTAATAACAACAATAATAATAACAACAATAAAACAAGGGCAACAAAAGGGAATAAATATTAAAAAATTAAAAACTTTTCAGAGTACTGCTAAGTTTCCTTATGAATAAAATGTTGATAAATCTATCAGCAAAATCATCATTTAAGGGACACTGCGCAAGCATCAAGAGAGATCTTTTATATAAAAGCATTTTACAAATTATAGCACTCTACCTAATTATGCCACCTCACATTTACCAAGTCATTAAATTTTCAAAGCCCTGTTATACATATTGCTCTTAATTTGTTAAATAAAGCATTTCATTTCCTCAACATTATTCTAAATAAAAGTCTGTAATTATCATTTGGCAATTTGGTTAGTATAAAAAAACACATCTGCAAGTAAAATAAAATTTGATAGACTATGTTTATATCATTCAACTGTATTGGAATAGCTAGAGAGAACGATGGACATTAGTACATAAGTACTTTCAATGTCTAATTCTCCCTTAATAAGGTAAGTCACATGCCTGTGTCTAATGAGAGACACATTTCAACACCAAGAGAGCCTTGAAACAAGTGAGGAATGAGGAGCTCCAGTGGCACAATCTGTTAGCGCACAGTACTTACACAAGTGAGGGATGAAAAGAATGTATATGTACAACATAAGCTCCTGTACAATATTAACTTTTCCGTAAAGAGTCACTTAAGAATCCAATTTCCAGCTTCAATATAACACATATACATGAAAATTATGGCAACAATGGTCCTGACAAAAACAAGCTAGAAACCAGGATTCCTCCAGGCTTTCCCATTCCCACTGTCCTACATCTGAGTGTCTTCACTGCTTTCTGTATACAGAGTACACAGTTAATGTGCACAAGAACATTTTTTTGGGAGTAGGGCAAGTGGCTCAAAGCACAAGGACCGGCATTAAGATTCCAGTTCGAGCCCTGGCTGCCCATCTGCAGGGGAGTCACTTCACAAGCAGTGAAGCAGGTCTGCAGGTCTATCTTTCTCTCCCCCTCTCTGTCTTCTCCCTCCTCTCTCCATTTCTCTCTGTCCTATCCAACAACAACGACAACAATAAAACAACAAGGGTGGATCCCGGTTCAAGCCCCCAGCTCCCCACCTGTAGGGGAGTTGCTTCACAGGCGGTGAAGCAGGTCTGAAGGTGTCTTTCTCTCCCCGTCTTCCCTTCCTCTCCATATTTTTCTCTCTGTCCTATACAACAATAATAACTACAACAACAATGAAAAAGAACAAGCGCAACAAAAGGGAAAATAAATAAATTTAAGGGAATAAAATAAATATTTTTTTAAAAAAAAAGAACATTTTTTTATCATTTTTCTAATCAATAAGAGTTACCATCCTGTCCATCTTTGAGCTCATGTTCCTCCGTTTCTTCCTCATCTGATCCATCTCCAAATTCCTTTTCATACCGTGCTTCCATCTCCCTGAGCTCCTTCTCCAAGTTGGCCACTGTCATCCAGCTCTGTTCTTTGTACTGCTCTGCCAGCCTACAGGCACAGAGTACAGTCTCACTTATATGGAAAGGCATGAGTTCACATTAGTTTTGCTTATTTTATTTAGCAAGAGAGTTAGGGAAAGGGAGAGAGAAAGAGATAACAGAGCACTGCTCACCTCTAGCTTACAGTGGGGCTGGGGATTGAATCTAAGACTTCAGACTCAGGCATGAGTCTTTTGCATAACCATAATGCTGTTTCCCCAGCCCCTAGTTTTGCTTATTCTTTAGACTGAAAATCTACTCCTTTGGAAAGTATTTTCTTCCGAAGTTGGCAATATTTGCAAACTTAAAACCAGAACTTGGATAAAATAGGCACCAGGTCAAGCCATTTAAATCTGTTATCTGGTTGAGCTTGATCGCTCTACTAGATCATGGTTCTTGAAATTTTATCTAAAGTTTTCAGATGTCTACAACTCCAAGAGATTAAATAACTGACCCACGATTATCAAGGTGGAGCACAGAGGTAGGACCACCCTGATGCTTCTTTCTAAATAAATTCAAAGAGCTTGTTTGTGTAACAAAAAAAAAAAAAAAAAAAAGGTTTTCCACAAGTAAAACCTGAACTGGAGTAGGTGTATTGCGCCAAAGTAAAAGAGTCTGGGGTGGGTGGGGTGGGGGAGAGTACTGATCCAAAAAGGATGACTAAGGACTTAGTGGGGGTTGTATTGTTATGTGGAAAACTGAGAAAAGTTAAGTACAAACTATTGTATTTACTGTCAAATGTAAAACATTAATCCCCAATAAATTAAAAAAAAAAAGGTTTTCAGAAGATTTTAAATTATGTCCATTGATATAATTGCTTTCAAAAGATGGGAGGTCATACAAGCAATATTTTTAAGTGATTAAATTTATTAATCACCATAATGCTCCAGATACAATGCTTTTACATTTAACTCTAAACAAGACTTGGCGTCTTGTTTTGGAGCACTAGGGCTTTGCTTATGTGAATTCTATTGCCCCTGGACTGACTTTTTTCCACCTTCATTCTCTTTATTTCAGAGGCAGGGAGAAGAGATACCCCACAGCACTGCCCCACTGTTCATGGAGCTTTCCCTAGTGATATCCATTGTGCATCCATGTGGAGCTAGGACTAGGATCAGAGTCCTTTAGGAGAGCCACCTCCTAGTCCCTAAGCAACAAAACTTAAAGACACTAAAGTGAACTAAACATCTAAGAGCAGACCTGATAAAGAGATAGTACTATCTAGCAGCTTCTTCTTCTTCTTCTAGCGTTTGCCCTTCTTCCATAGCCAGTCAACAGCATCAGGTTGAGCCTGATGTAAAGTTTCGAGACCTCCTTTGAATCTGGAGAGGTGGCAGTCGTTGACTATGTGGGTCATAGTCTGTCTGTAGCTGCAGGGGCAGTTCGGGTCGTCTCTGGCTCCCCAGCGATGGAACATAGCGGCGCACCGGCCATGGCCTGTTCGATAGCGATTGAGGAGAGCCCAATCATAACGTGCTAGGTCAAAGCCGGGTTGACGCTTGCAGGGGTCTGTGATGAGGTGTTTGTTCTTTACCTCAGCTGACTTCCAGCTCTGTTTCCAAGAGACTGGAACAGAGAAGTTCAGTGTAGGCGTAGGGGACCAGATTGGGTGACGAGACGTCAAGCGTTGAACAGGGTGGGCGAAGATATCCGCGTATATTGGCAGGTCCAGTCGAGCGTAGACGTGGGAAATGAACTTAGATGATGCCGCATCCCGACGAATATCTGGCAGGGCGATGTTGCTAAGAACTGGCAGCCATGGAACCGGGGTGGAACGGATGGTTCCAGAAATTATCCTCATGGAGGAATATAATTTGGAATCGACCAAGTGGACATGGGGGCTACGGAACCATACTGGGGCACAGTATTCTGCAGTGGAATAGCATAATGCCAGAGATGATGATCGTAGTGTGGAAGTGCTCGCGCCCCATGAGGGACTGGCCAGTCTTGCAATGATGTTATTCCTCGCGCCCACCTTTGCTGCAGTTTTTATGAGATGTCCGTGAAATGACAGGGTGCGATCGAGAGTAACGCCAAGATAGACTGGCTGGGCTTCATGCCGGATTCTCGTATCGTCAAGCTGCACATTAAGCTCACGTGAGGCAGAGGCATGGTGTAGATGGAAAACAGATGATCCCGTTTTTTGCAGTGCTAGGGATTAGTCGCCATTTTTTACAGTAATCAGATATCAGAGACATGTCTTTCGTGAGTGTTTCCTCGAGGATGTCAAACTTGGATGCCTGAGTTGTACAGCAGATGTCATCGGCGTAGATGAACTTCCTTGAAGAAGTTTCTGGGAGGTCATTGATGTAAATATTAAATAGCGTAGGAGCCAGAACAGAGTCCTGGGGGAGGCCACTTGAGACAAGTCTCCATCTGCTAGACTTGTCACCCAGATGCACCCGGAATCTTCTGTTTTGGAGAAGAAACGATATAGTGTTGGCCACCCATGGAGGCAGGCATCTTGAGATCTTGGCTAGGAGACCACAATGCCAGACCGTGTCATAGGCTGCTGTGAGATCAACAAAGACAGCACCCGTCTTTAAATTCTTCAGAAATCCATTTTCAATGTAAGTTGAGAGGGCCAGGGCTTGTTCGCAGGTAGATCTTCCTGGGCGGAAACCAGCCTGGGCGGGTGACAGGAATTTCTCTGTAAGAGGAGAAATACGTAACAGAAGCAGCCTCTCAAGGAGTTTGTAACACATGGAGAGGAGAGAAATTGGTCTATAGCTGGCAGCCAGTGTTGGGTCTTTCTTTGGTTTCAAAACCGCTATAATCTTCGCACGATGCCAAACTTTGGGCATAGATTCAGATTCCAAGATGTGGGACAGGAATGAAGCGAGCCACTTCTTTGCCACGGGGCCCAGGTTAAGAATAAGTTCTGGGGTGATGTTATCATAGCCAGCAGCTGTTCCCGGTTTAACCCTCTTCAAAGCGTCTTCCAGTTCAGACAGTGTAAAGGGAGAGAGTTTTGGAGATGGACAAGATAAACGGAAGTGGGATGACCACTCATGGGAAATTTCTCTTTTCCAGACTGGGTCGATCTTAGCATGTCTAACTTGAGTTAGGTGACTGGCCACTGAGTTTGGAGATACGGGAGGATGGGAGACGGGAGGGGGTTGGCTACCGGCACCCAGTCTGTGAAGAAGCTTCCAGGCCTTCCTACTTGAGTGGGTGAAGTTCAGACTTTCCATGAGTTGTTGCCAGCGGGCTTGGCGTGCTGCATCCAGGGAGGCAATGAGATGGTCAGCCACATCTGGGTCGCCCGACTCATCATACTGCTTTAGTAGTTGCTCGCATTCAGCATCAAGACAAGGCGTATAGTTAGCACGTCTCCCACGAGGAATGGCTTGGGAAGCTGCTTTGAAGATGGCTTGGCGGAAGCGCCTGTAGGAATCTTCAGAGGGGATAGAGTTAATTGGAATTGCAGGAATAGCTTTGTTGGTAAGATCACTGAACAGACACCAGTTTGCTTTCCGAAAGTTCCATCTTAGTTTCTCCGAGCACAGAATCAGTGGGAGCTGGAGACCAATGTGGATGATAGCTGGGCGGTGATGACTGTGCGGGAAGATCTTGAGAACTTGTCTCGTAGCGGGAAAGGCTTGGCCGTTGACTGTGCTAATCCAGCACAGGTCGGGTGACGAGTCTTTATTCCATCTAGCACTGTGAAAAGAGCCTGGCTGTTTGGGATTGTATAATAGGGAGAGGTCATTCGCTGAAGCCTAGTTGGCTAAGATAGAGCCATCAGCACGAGTGGAGGACTATCCCCAGTCTTGGTGATGACTATTAAAGTCTCCAATGTAAACGGCTGGGTGATTCGGGCTCAGCAGGACCTCATTATCCCATGAGGCACTCATTATCCATGGGAGGCTTATATAAGTTGATGAGCTGAATAGTTCCAATAGTAATGGAGTCATAGAAGGTCGAAGAGGCCGTATGGTAAACGTCCGCAAGACACGATTTGGCGTAGATGGCTCGGCCATGTTTAGGATGGATATTATAGCATATTAAATCGAATCCACTGATGGTGAATCGAGCAGTTTCATCGACTGCTATATGTGTTTCTTGTAGGCAGATAACATCTGCCTGATGCTGAATCGCCAATTGAATAAGAACGCGTTTGGCAAAGGACAGCCCCTCAACAGCTAAAGGACACTAATATTTTTTAAGGAGGGGGAACAAGTCTATATTCCCCTGTAGTTGAAATCCTTATTTACTATTGAAAAACGAGGAGAAAGATAAAGAACCAGACATCACTCTGGTACATGTGCTGACAGGGACTGAATTTAGGGCCTCATGCTTAAGAGTCCAATGTTTTATCCACCTTGCCACCCAGACCACAAGGACACTAATAATTCTTAACTCTGCAATTTATATCTATTCCTTCTTGGGCCTGATGGTATAGCATATTCAAAAGAATGATAATAAAAACCAGAACTGTTGTGAGAAAAGTGCTTAAGAGTCTTATACAGAAAAATAATTCAATAAATGTTAGCTATTATTAAATTTTATAAGAGTCAGGATCTGAAGTAGGTAGGGTCCCTGAAGAAAAACATCCTGTTTCAAAATAAAATGGTCAGATAGTAAATGAAAACACTGTCCAATGCCAGGATTAAAAAAGAAAAGGAAGACACCAGGTTGATGGTTCAACCAACACAAATGCAATACGTCAGGTATCTGCTAAAGTTGCCTTTGACAACACCTCCCCAATCTATATTTAGAAAATGGTCCAGCCAGGTATTACATACTTTGCCTGCTTTAGTTTCTGTTGCCGTCTCATCTCTTCTGCTTTTTTTGCTTTCTCTGCATTCTGTTCCTCTACAAGCTTTCGGTGAGCCTGTACTCTTTTATCTCTTTTTCGGATAAAAGCTACCAACTGACGGACAAGCTCATTCTTTTCTTTCCTTGCTTTGTCTCGAATCTTTTTGTTTTCTTTTTCCATGGCTCGTTTCTCCCAGCGGTTTGAAGCTTGTCGGGTATCATATTCTTCTTTCCAAGCAAAGTTCTTCTGTGTGCAGAAACTCTGCCAGTAAGCATAGAATGGATGAACTACCTATTGACAAAGAAAAAGGTAAAAGCTAGTTTATTTATGCTTTTTACCCCAGCAAAACAGCAAATATTAGTGATGCAAAACATCTTTTTCATATATATAAAAACAAGAGCAATCAGTCAATAGAAAAAGGATGTCTTTTTAAAGTTTAAAACATAACTCTTTGGAACAAATTTAAGGAGATGAATAGGATACCACACTCTATAAAGAGGGAAAAGTACGAAGGGGAAGCTACAAAGGAGCATGGAGTTCCTCTAGAAGGCAGTGTAAGAAAATGAGTCATAGGACAGGACCCAACTAGAATTCAATTTTTAAATAAATGAGAAGACATTGATAAATGCTCACTATAAAGTGGCAGTTAAGTTTTTCTCTCACCTTATCATAGTCACTTTGGGAGTCTCCAAAAGATGGAAATTCCTCGACATCTTCTTCTAAGATAGATTCTAGCTCTTCTTTTGCAATCATTTCAAAAACATGACGGTACACTGTATAAAAGCCCTAAAAATAGTAACAGAAACACTAATTCTCAATATTTATATAGTCAAATCACAGAATAAAATTTCACTTCTTTTTCCCCCCTTGTTAATTGCTGTTGCTGTTATTATTGCTAAGGCCTTAGCGTTGTCAACAAAAATACATTTGGGTTCCAATGTACATCTGAAGGTTTTTAGATGGTGATAGTACAAATAGGAATATTAAGACAATACTTTTTTCACTTATCAGAATGAAGGTTACTTCACTTTTTTCCTTTTTTTTAAATTAGGACCATAAATTTATATAATTTTACTACTCCCAAGTCAATCTTTTTTTTCTTTCCATTTCAGACAGAGACAAAGAGGAGGGAGATGGAGAGATACCCAGTACCTGAGCTTTCCTAATATCATGGCACTTCCATATGGTGTCAGGGTCTGAATCTGGGTCATGCACATGGCAAGGCAGGCATGCTACCAGAAGACTATCTTCTAGCCCTATCTTTCTATTACAGAACAATTTAAAGACTTCTCTTCTTGTTTAATAAAAATTTTAGTAAGTCTAAAAAATTAAGAGTTCAGTTATTACCTTCTCATCATCTCCATAACCAGAGTAACAGGTAACAGTGAAATAGTGAAGCAAATCTAAACTGTCATCTTGATATTCTCCATCAAGCCCACCTTTAAGTAGAGCCTCTCTATGATTATCATACCTAACAAAGAAAAAGTCAGTATCAGTCAAGGCCAAGTAAATAAAGAACATCCAAAAAGGAGTTCTTATTCTGAAACAATCAAAATATCATTGTACATTTTAATTTGTGCAGCCAAAATAAGAAAAATAATAAAAGGAACATGAAAAAGACAATAATTTGGTGTACTGAAGCAAAGTAAGACTCTGAGGTAGGGGGGAAGGTTCAGGGCCTGCAAGACAGAGGAGGGCCTAGTGGGGTTTGAATTGTTACGTGAAAAACTGAGAAAGGCTATACATGGCAAACTACTGTATTTTATTTTGTTGGCTGTAAACTATTAATCCCCCAATAAATTTTTTTAAAAAGACACTAATTTTTTACAGAACCAACTTAAGACTACAGTACCAACTTCTAGTATACTACAGATATACACTAGTCCACTATACAGAACTACAAAACTAGCACATTATGCAATACTATAAAACTATTACATTACATAGTACTGCAGCATGAGTATATTATACTAGTTCATATGAGCAATAAAGTTTAATATGTCAAGAAATTCCATCATTCTACCTGAAAGGTAGGTAGATTTTTAACAGCAACAAAGTATTACTACATATGGAGCCAGGATATGGTACACCAGGTTGAGTGCACAAATTACAGTAAATAAGGACCCAGTTTCAAGACCCTAGTCCCCACCTGCAGAGAGGAAGCTTGGTGAGTCATGAAGCAATGCTGCAGGTTATCTGTCTCCTCACCTCCAGCCCACCCCTCTCTCGTTCCTCCCTCCAGGGTTATTGCTGGGTTTGGCATAAACACTACAAATCCACAGCTCACGGCAACAATTTTTTTTCCATTTTATTGTATAGGAGAGAAATTTAGATACATGGGGAAATAGGGAGAGAAGAAGATAAGACATCTGAAGAGCTGCTTCATAGCTCCTGAAGCATCCCCGCTGCAGGTGAGGAACAGGGGCTCTAACCCAGTCCTTACAGGCTTAGCCACAGCATGGTCCCTGGCTCACTACCCTCAGTGTCTCTTCCTCTTCCCCCCACCTTCCTTTCCTCTCAGTTTCTGTCTCTATCCAAAACAAATTTTAAAAATAAAATAAAGAAGTATTACTAAATAGGATATCACTGGACATAATATGATTTAATATGCTATAATCTCCATCCTAAACACGGCCGAGCCATCTACGCTAAATCGTGTCTTGCGGACGTTTACCATACAGCCTCTTCGACCTTCTATGACTCCATTACTATTGGAACTATTCAGCTCATCAACTTATATAAGCCTCCCATGGATAATGAGTGCCTCATGGGATAATGAGGTCCTGCTGAGCCCGAATCACCCAGCCGTTTACATTGGAGACTTTAATAGTCATCACCAAGACTGGGGATAGTCCTCCACTCGTGCTGATGGCTCTATCTTAGCCAACTAGGCTTCAGCGAATGACCTCTCCCTATTATACAATCCCAAACAGCCAGGCTCTTTTCACAGTGCTAGATGGAATAAAGACTCGTCACCCGACCTGTGCTGGATTAGCACAGTCAACGGCCAAGCCTTTCCCGCTACGAGACAAGTTCTCAAGATCTTCCCGCACAGTCATCACCGCCCAGCTATCATCCACATTGGTCTCCAGCTCCCACTGATTCTGTGCTCGGAGAAACTAAGATGGAACTTTCGGAAAGCAAACTGGTGTCTGTTCAGTGATCTTACCAACAAAGCTATTCCTGCAATTCCAATTAACTCTATCCCCTCTGAAGATTCCTACAGGCGCTTCCGCCAAGCCATCTTCAAAGCAGCTTCCCAAGCCATTCCTCGTGGGAGACGTGCTAACTATACGCCTTGTCTTGATGCTGAATGCGAGCAACTACTAAAACAGTATGATGAGTCGGGCGACCCAGATGTGGCTGACCATCTCATTGCCTCCCTGGATGCAGCACGCCAAGCCCGCTGGCAACAACTCATGGAAAGTCTGAACTTCACCCACTCAAGTAGGAAGGCCTGGAAGCTTCTTCACAGACTGGGTGCCGGTAGCCAACCCCCTCCCGTCTCCCATCCTCCCGTATCTCCAAACTCAGTGGCCAGTCACCTAACTCAAGTTAGACATGCTAAGATCGACCCAGTCTGGAAAAGAGAAATTTCCCATGAGTGGTCATCCCACTTCCGTTTATCTTGTCCATCTCCAAAACATTCTCCCTTTACACTGTCTGAACTGGAAGACGCTTTGAAGAGGGTCAAACCGGGAACAGCTGCTGGCTATGATAACATCACCCCAGAACTTATTCTTAACCTGGGCCCCGTGGCAAAGAAGTGGCTCACTTCATTCCTGTCCCACATCTTGGAATCCGAATCTATGCCCAAAATTTGGCGTCATGCGAAGATAATAGGAGTTTTGAAACCAAAGAAAGACCCAACACTGGCTGCCAGCTATAGACCAATTTCTCTCCTCTCCATGTGTTACAAACTCCTTGAGAGGCTGCTTCTGTTACGTATTTCTCCTCTTACAGAGAAATTCCTATCACCCGCCCAAGCTGGTTTCCGCCCAGGAAGATCTACCTGCGAACAAGCCCTGGCCCTCTCAACTTACATTGAAAATGGATTTCTGAAGAATTTAAAGACGGGTGCTGTCTTTGTTGATCTCACAGCAGCCTATGACACGGTCTGGCATTGTGGTCTCCTAGCCAAGATCTCAAGATGCCTGCCTCCATGGGTGGCCAACACTATATCGTTTCTTCTCCAAAACAGAAGATTCCGGGTGCATCTGGGTGACAAGTCTAGCAGATGGAGACTTGTCTCAAGTGGCCTCCCCCAGGACTCTGTTCTGGCTCCTACGCTATTTAATATTTACATCAATGACCTCCCAGAAACTTCTTCAAGGAAGTTCATCTACGCCGATGACATCTGCTGTACAACTCAGGCATCCAAGTTTGACATCCTCGAGGAAACACTCACGAAAGACATGTCTCTGATATCTGATTACTGTAAAAAATGGCGACTAATCCCTAGCACTGCAAAAAACGGGATCATCTGTTTTCCATCTACACCATGCCTCTGCCTCACGTGAGCTTAATGTGCAGCTTGACGATACGAGAATCCGGCATGAAGCCCAGCCAGTCTATCTTGGCGTTACTCTCGATCGCACCCTGTCATTTCACGGACATCTCATAAAAACTGCAGCAAAGGTGGGCGCGAGGAATAACATCATTGCAAGACTGGCCAGTCCCTCATGGGGCGCGAGCACTTCCACACTACGATCATCATCTCTGGCATTATGCTATTCCACTGCAGAATACTGTGCCCCAGTATGGTTCCGTAGCCCCCATGTCCACTTGGTCGATTCCAAATTATATTCCTCCATGAGGATAATTTCTGGAACCATCCGTTCCACCCCGGTTCCATGGCTGCCAGTTCTTAGCAACATCGCCCCGCCAGATATTCGTCGGGATGCGGCATCATCTAAGCTCATTTCCCATGTCTACGCTCGACCGGACCTGCCAATATACGCGGATATCTTCGTCCACCCTGTCCAATGCTTGACGTTTCGTCATCCAATCTGGTCCCCTACGCCTACACTGAACTTCTCTGTTCCAGACTCTTGGAAACAGTCAGCTGAGGTAAAGAACAAACACCTCATCACAGACCCCTGCAAGCGTCAACCCGGCTTTGACCTAGCACGTTATGATTGGGCCCTCCTCAATCGCTATTGAACAGGCCATGGCCGGTGCGCCGCTATGTTCCATCGCTGGGGAGCCAGAGACGACCCGAACTGCCCCTGCAGCTACAGACAGACTATGACCCACATAGTCAACGACTGCCACCTCTCCAGATTCAAAGGAGGTCTCGAAACTTTACATCAGGCTCAACCTGATGCTGTTGACTGGCTATGGAAGAATGGCAAACGCTAGAAGAAGAACTGGACATAATCTGGTCCAGAATAACTATATATTTATAATCTGTAAAATTACTAACTCATACTAGAATAAGACTTAAATCCCAGGAGGTGGTGCAATAAGTGAGGTGTTCAACTCTCAGGCATGGGATCCTGAGTTTGAATACCAGAATCACCTATGCTGGAGGTTCTCTCTCTCTCCCCCTTACACTCACTAATTAATGAACATTTAGTTTTACTGAATGTTTTCCCTAGACTTTAGGTAAACATTCTAGGAGCTATAAAGGTAGTCACTGGCCTATTTTATATAAAAGGAAATTGAAATTTAGCATCTATAGTAAATAGCTTGCCCATAATCATAAAGCCCTATATTCAGTGAAGCTAGAGTTCAAAAGCAAGTTTCTGCACTGGAAGGACCATCCACTGCACAGAACTGCCTCCTAACAGGGAGGAACTGTCAATAACAAGGCAATGGGATCACTGGAACAGGAAAACAAACTAAGTTTTAGGTAAGAGGCTAGAGCACAAAGAGGTATTAAAAAAAAAAAAGTAATTCCAAAAAAAAGGTGAAAAGCAGAGTTGGGGAGAGAGCATAATGGTTATGCAAAGAGACTCTCACTCCTGAAGCTCCAAAGTCTCAGGCTCAATCCTCCGCACCACCATAAGCTAGAGCTGAGCAGTGCTCTGGTAAAATAATAATAATAATTAAAAAAATAACTACCTATTCTTTGTAATAGCAGGATCTTGCATGGTAAGCCAGCTATTTTTTTGGTAGTGCTTCCTGTCTACACAATTCCACTGCTCCTGGTGAATTTCTTTTCTCTTTTTTTCTTTTTTCCAGATAGGAAAAGCAATACAGAGAAAGACAGGCACTACAGCACTGCTCTACCACTTGTGAAGCTTTCCCATTAAATGGTACGCCCATTGGGTAGCTCAAATCCAAATCAGTGAGTATAGGAAAGTGTGTGTTCTTCTCGGTAAACGATCTCCTAGACCTTGGTATACCATTATTTAAAATTTACTCCTTTGCGGGGGGGTCCTTTGCGGGGGGGTGGGGGGGGGTGGGTTGGGTTACCAAGAACTTGAAAACTCAGAACTTAACTGTTTGAAAATATTATTAAATTATTAAAATTATCTGTGATACAAGAGTTGTTTAACTCAATTTCTTAATATGTAATAGTTATTTGGTAAAAGAAATAATAGTAATAACAATTTGAGGGCCAGGGTTGGTGGCTCACTGGGTGAAGCACACACAGCACCAGGGGCTCAATTCCTCAATCCCCACCTGTGGGAAGAAGGGAGAGGAGTCTCAAGAGGGGTGAAGTGTCTCTCCTCCTCTGTCTCTCTTTCCCCATCTCCTTTTGCCTTTCATCCTCCATCAAAAAAAAAAAAAAAAACTCTCTGGGAGCAGTGTAGCTGTGCAGGCACTGAGTGTCCAAAACAATCTTTGGTGGCAGAGAGTACAATAAAAAATATATATATGTATATATATATATATATATAATTTTTACAACACTGTTTTTGAAAGACTTCAGTGACTTTAAAATTTGCCACAAGGACCCCATACAATAAGAAGCTCGCTTCGTCATCTATAAAGTAAGAGGATGGTCTTTTAAGATTCTTCTTACCGGGAGTCGGGCTGTAGCGCAGCGGGTTAAGCGCAGGTGGCGCAAAGCACAAGGACCAGCATAAGGATCCTGGTTCGAACCCCGGCTCCCCACCTGCAGGGGAGTCGCTTCACAGGCGGTGAAGCAGGTCTGCAGGTGTCTATCTTTCTCTCCTCCTCTCTGTCTTCCCCTCCTCTCTCCATTTCTCTCTGTCCTATCCAACAACGACAACAACAATAATAACTACAACAATAAAACAACAAGGGCAACAAAAAGGGAATAAATAAATAAAATAAATATTTTTAAAAATAATAAAATAAAAATAAAAAGATTCTTCTTACCAAAATGCTGCTTTTTATGTGTAATGACAGACGACAGATGCTTTGGAACATACCGCAAAAATTTTCATGCTTGTAAGTCCAGTACTCCGGCCACTATGCCACCTTCTCACAATATAACTTTCTAAGTTATCTATGAACAATTCTTTTTTTAAGAAAAATTCATTTATTATTTTTCTATCTAATAGGACAAAGAAATTGAGAGGAGAGGGGAGACAGAGAGACAGACACTTGTAGCACTGCTTCACTACTTGTGAAGCTTTTCCCCTACAGGTGAGAACGGGGGCTTGAACCCTGTGCATGGTAATGAGTGCGCTCAACCAAGTGTGCCACCTCCAAGCCCCTCTATTAACAGTTCTTCCCAACAAAACACATTGAACTGGACTGTGCAATGCTTACCATGCTCTTTCCTGAGGGTCGCTCAACACATCATATGCTGCTTGGATTAATTTAAATTGTTCAGCTGCTTCTGCAGCATTATCTAGATTTTTATCTGTTAAAAAAAGACACAAATCTAGTCACTAGAAAAGTAGAGGACAAAATCCAAAGGGAATCTCTTCCATTGCTGATACCACATATAGATGTGTGTATAAAACAAAGAAAGGCAACTGTAGAAAAAGGGGAGATAGTTGATGGTAGCATGTTCCTGAAAAACAGTCATTGATAATCAAAGAGCCAGTCATTCCTTTTATACTCGACTTTCAAGCACTAGAATTAAATATATTACCACTTAGCAATATAATATTGTTATATTTAACTTAGAGTTGACTTAAGTTTTGAGCATTTTTCACTTATTACTGATTAGTCAATTAGTAACAGCTATTTGTGCATTTTAATTCAAAATCATACTTTATCCATTCTGTGGAAGACTCAATGTATATCCTCTTAAGATTCTTCTCTCCTTTTCTCTTGCAGCCTATACTGAGAAGGATGGAAAAGCAAAAATAAAAGCAAGTATTGTACCTATCCAGCCTCCCCTGCTACTAGGAGGGGAGACATGAGACACTGCTCTATTAAAAAGAGAAAAAGAGACCGCAATTAGAGTATTTTCTTTCCTTTCTCTGTCTTATATGTGGAAATAAAAGTACTTCCTCGGCTACCTTGAGACATGGAGGAAAAGTCAAGAGATTTACAATGCCAGCACAAGCTTAGAGTCTTGTGGTGGGGAAATCAAAACAAGCACATCTCTTAGGGACAGCAAGACAGCATACTTGGGTAATAGGCTTGCTGTCATGCGTACAACCCAGGTTTGAGGCTGGTCTATACTACACTGAAGTTTCAGTACTCTGGTATATTTCTGTCTATCTGAAAAAGTTGACCTGAGTAGTGAAGCCCTAGTGACAAGCAAATCCTCTTAAAATGTATTAAACCTTTGGGGACTGGATGGTGGCAAACCTGGTCAAGCACACACATATTACAATGCACAATGACCTGGGTTCAAGTCCCCCATCCCCACATGCAAGAGGAAAGCTTCACAAGTGGTGAAGCAGTGCTACAGTTGTATCTCCGTCTCCCTCTCTAACTCCCACTTCCTCTCAATTTCTGATTGTCTCTATCCAGTAAGTAAATAATGAAAATCGAATTTTTTTTTTACAGTATTAAACCTTTGTAGTTAGGTGGTCTGTTATTTCCAACTTACATTCTAACTATGACCCTATTGCGAACTGATTCTAGTTAGTACAGGACCCGTAACTTGAGTACCACTTCAGATTTCATTACTTCTTAAATGATAAAATGCTGCTATGTTTGCACATAAAATGGGAAAACACACACATACACACAAAACCTTGGGATAACTATGGCAGTTACCACTGGAGGGGGGTAGGAGCACAAAACTTTAATGGTGGGAGTGGTGTGGAATTATACTCCTATTATAGTATAGTAAATTACTGTTAAATTACTAGTAAAAAGAGAAGAAATATACAGACATCTTCAAAAGATCTCAAGAAGCTATAAATCATGATGCCATTCAGAAGACATTCAGTTTCTCACTGGTTTGGTTTCAAAGTAATTAACTGATATTTTACTAATACTTAGAAACTTCCTGCTTGCACCTATTTCCAATTAACCACCAAACCTGGTCATTTTTCCATTGCAACTTTTCTGCATCTGGGTCTTACACTTACACACACACACAGCCCCCAAACCTCACCTGGACCTCTACCTGGCTTCTACCTCTGCTAGCTCCAATTCACTCAGTTACTTTCTCAAAACATTTTAATAAAATCACACTCTGCTCTTAATGACTAGAAAGATGATTTTACAGTCTATAGCATAACTTTCAAGACCCTTTACAATCTGGTCCTTTTTCCAGCCATGACATCATCTCCCCAGACAATAACTTGGATACACCTGAATAACAGATTTCAGGTCTGGGAAAAAATTTAAAAAAAATAAAATAAACCAGTATAGCCACAGGCCCTTTGGAATATAACTAAAATATGCCTACTAGCTATCTACAAAATGGAGGAAACCCCCCCCCCCCAACTCTTTATCTGCACTATTCCAGCCTTTAGGTTCATGATTGGTCAACAATTTGTTTGGCTTTATATGTTAACTCTCTTTTCAACCACCAGGTTCCAGATGCTAGCATGATGCCAAGCAGACTTCCCTGGACAGACAAGACAACCCTACCAATGTGTTCTGGAGCTCCGCTTCCCCAGAGCACCGCTGCACTAGGGAAAGAGAGAGGCAGACTGGGAGTATGGATCAACCTGTCAACACCCATCTTCAGCACGGAAGCAATCACAGAAGCCAGACCTTCTACTTTCTGCATCCCACAATGACCTTGGGTCCATACTCCCAGAGGGTTAAAGAATAGGAAAGTTATCAGGGGAGGGGTTGGGATATGGTGTTTTGGTGGTGGGAATTGTGGGGAGTTGTACCCCTCTTATGGTTTAGTCAGTTTTTTTTTATAAATAAAAAAAATTTTTTAAAAAGACCCTTTACAATCTAACCTCAAAGTATTACTCAAAAACATTTTAATACTGTCCTCAAAACTACAAAAACCATAAAAAGTTAATTAGCCATAAAAGTTAAATTCTCTGCCTCCCCCTACCCTACCTAGTCAACAAATTCCTGACTTTTTCTTCTAATCGTTAACATAATTTCTTTTCGGGGGAGGGGGCAGGTGGTAGCACAGCAAGTTAAGCACACATGGCTCGAAGCCTAAGGACCAGCTGCTGGTTCAGCTCCCCACCTGCAGGGGAGTTGCTTCACAGACAGTGAAGCAGGTCTGCAGGTGTCTTTCTCACCCCCTCTGTCTACTCTCCTCCTCTCTCTTGATTTCTTTCTGTCCTATCCAACAATGACTGCAATAACAATAACGATAAACAACAAGGGCAACAAAAGGGAAAAAGAGCCTCCAGGAGCAGTGGATTGATTCATAGTGCAGGCACCAAGCCCCAGTGATAACCCTGGAGGCAAAAAAATAAAATTAATTAAATCACTATTTTTTTCAATATTTTATTTGACAGAGAAAAGTCAACAGGGTTGGAGGAGATAAGGAGAGAGAGACACCTGCAGCACTGCATCACTACTTGTGAAGCCCTCCTCCTGCAAGTGGGGAACTGAGGCTTGAATCCTGGTCCTTGCTCATTCTACCAGGTATACCACTGCCAGACAAGACTAACTTAAATTTCTGATGTAAATAATCCCTACTACTCTAAAATATGCCCAATATTTTATTTCTCTCTCAGTATCTATCAAATTTTTTAGTTCCACTATTGGTAAAAGTCTTTAAATAAAACACCTTGTGCCTTTTATTTTCTATCCACTAACTACAGACACTACCATCTGACTTTTGATTTCAAACCAGTCCTTCAATCTTCCCCTTATACACACACCTAGTAAACACTGCTTTCAGTCTAACTGTCCCCCATTTGCTCATCTCTACACTGGCAAATTCACCTTTCCCAATTCCATTCCTCAAGGACCAAACTCTGCCACAGGGAAGCCTCCCTCCCTCTCAGAGCTCAGTTAGTTCTAGTAATGTGACTACTCACTGATACTGTACTGGTCTGTCTGCACTTGTATTTAAAACCTATTTTTGGGTGGAGGAGAGAGCTTAATGGTTATGCAAAGAGACCACCCCATTTGCAGAGGGAAAGCTTTGTGAGTGAAGCAGGGCTGCAGGTGTCTGTGTCTCTCCCTCTCTACCTCCCCCTTCCCTCTCGATTTCTGGCTGTCTCTATCCAATAAATAAAGATAATAATAAAAAAAAATTTTAAGTAGCCGAACTATAAACTGCTTCTAAGACTTGGAGAGATCTATAGTGTGTATGTTGGGGGAGTGGGATGGAGGACTATACAGAAATTTGAAGGTGGGTGTGGTGTGGAAGTATACCCCAGTAGTTTCATGATCTATTTGAGTTGTATTTAATCACTAATAACATTATTTTCTTAATATTTTTATTAGTTTATTATTGGATAGAGAGACAGAAATTGAGAGAAAGGGGAGATAGAGGGAGAGACAGAGAGACATCTGCAGCCTTGCTTCACCACTCATGAAACCTTCCTTCTGCAGGTGGGGACCAGGGGCTTGAACCTGGGTCTTTGTGCACTGTAATGTGTGCGCTTAACCAGGTGCACCAACACCTGGCCCCCACTAATAACATTCTTTTAAGTCTCTTATAAACCTTTAAAAAAAATGATAAATGAGCTTGTCTCCCAGTCTAGAAGATAACTTTACAAAAATGACTCCGACTTGTCCTAAAAATCAAATAGAGCCTCCAGGGGAAGTACAGTTCTGAGTAAACGTAATAAAAACGTGATTCTCTCGGGGAGGCACCTATCAAAACTCGTATTGGGACCATCCACAGTGAAGTACAAGGGTTCGGGCTCGGCAGAACGATCCCAAAGGAGTCCTTGACCAGTAAGAAACCGAGGCAGCCGGCGAGAGCTTTGCACGACGGCCTGCGAGGGGTTCGGAGGTGCAGAGATCGCAGGCGGGCAGCGCGGATTCAGGGCGCGGGGCTCGGCGCGGCGGGCGGGGCAGTGCGGGAGGCGGCGCCTGCAAAGAGCCGGGGTGCCGCAGCCCAGGGTGGGCGCCCGGCTAGGGGCTGCTCCCGGTGCGCGGGAAGCTCCCAGGAGGGAGGCTGCGGCTCGGCCAGCCCCCAAGTGATTCTGCCGAGAGAGCTGGGAGGCCAGGGCGAGAGGCGGCAGCGGACTCACCCGGGTGCCATTTCAAGGCCAGCTTCCGATAGGCCTTCTTGAGTTCCTCCTCGCTGGCGTCGCGCCGCACCCCCAGCGCCTCATAGTGACACTTCATCGCCCGGCCGGGCGGGGGGTTGGGGCCGGGGCCGGGGCCGGGGCCGAGGCCGAGGCCGGGGCCGGGGCCGGGGCCGGGGCTGGGGCCGAAACGATGGCGGTGGTACCAGCGGTCCTCTCCAGCCTCGGGAGCCGGGCGGCCGCAGCGGGCCAGCCAGCGAGCGCGGCGGCGGCGGCGGCAGCGGCGCGGGACGACGGCGGCACGCGGTGGCGACAGACGGCACGCGGGTGCGCGGAGGGGGCGGTGCCGGCGGCGGCGACGACTCCGCATGGACTGGGGGGGAGGGCTGTGTTCCGGAAGAAGCCTCGCGGGAGGGCGGGGCCCCGGTGAGGAGGCGGGTCCTCGGTCTGGAGGCGGGGCCTCGACGGTCGGGGGCAGGGCCGCAGAAGAAGGTGGGACAGCGGCCGGCTAGAGGTGGGACTGCGGCCGGATGGAGGTGTGGTCCGGGTATAGGGGAGGCGGGGTCACTGCAGGTGGCATTGTGAGGGACACCGACGCCAGGTCTCTGTGTGAGTGGCACCAACAGCCACCAGGGCCCTGAGGGCCAAGAAAACCTGGTGGGAGAGGATTCCGTAAGTCACCTTTGTGGTTCTGATGGTTCCGCAATTTGCTTTTACAGAGGTACATTTTGTAAAAAGCTACATTGGCAGCTTTTACAGAGAGGCACTTGAGCCTCCAAGGAGTCCAGCGAATTGCTAGTTTCCCCCAAGTAATCAACAGCAGGATAGGGCTGGGCCCCCATTCTTAAATTTTTTTAGTTCACTTGAGCTGCCAATTTAATGGACTAGCTAATGTTGCTTATCCTGATCAATACGCATGAGAAATAACAGTAAATGAGACACTGAGAAAATCTTAGAGGGAAGAATCAACATATTTTAATACCCTAAATACACAAACATAAATCAATGCTTATCCATACATCACTCTTTTAATTTATTATTTATATTTTCATTTATTTTTTAATGAGAGGAAGACAGGCCAGAGTACTGCTCAGCTCTGGTGTGTGCTGGTGCTGGGGATTGAGCCTCAGACATGAAAATCTCTTGCATATCCATTATGCTGGTCTCCCCAGCCACTCAGTCCATCTCTCTTTAGCACTTAGATCAATTCAACTACATTCTTGATTTAAACCAATCCTGAAAATGTAAGATGAGGGGTCAGAAATTTAGGCTTAAAGTGTGTTATAAAAGGTAAGGGTTGGGGTGAAGGGTAGATAGCATAATGGTTATGCAAACTCTCATGCCTGAGGCTCCAAAGCCCCAGGTTCAATCCCCCACACCACCATAAGCCATAGCTGAACAGTGCTCTGGTAAAAAATAAAATGTAAGTGTTGGGAGTCAGTGCGTATTGCACAGGTTCAACTTCCTTGTCCCCACCTGTAGGGCTGTAGGTGTCTCGCTGTCTCTTTTCTTGTTTTTTTGTTTTACTTTTTCATTATCTTTGTTTAATTTTATTTATTATTGGATAGGAACAGAAATTGAGAGAGGAAGATAGACAGGGAGAAAAACAGACACCTGCAGCCCTGCTTCACCACTCACAAAGCTTCCCCCCTGCAGGTGGGGACTGGGGACCTGAACCTCGGTGCTTGCACTTTGTAATGTGAGCTCAACCAGATGGTCGACACCCAGTCCCTCTCTTCTCTCTTTTTCCATTATCTTTATTTATTGGATAGACAGCCAGAAATTGAGAGTAGGCGGAGATAGGAAGACAGAGAGACACTGTAGCACTGCTTCACCACTCACAAAGCTTCAGGAATGGAGCTGTTGTACCTCCTCTTTCTCTCAGTCAAAAAAAGGAAAATAAAAGACTGCCAAAAATGGAGTGGTTGTACAAGCACTGAGCCTAACAGCAAAATAAACAAATTCTTTACTCTCACAATTTGAGTCAGTTTGATTATAATTAACTTCTTGAAATAAGGATGTTTAAAAATAAACCAGTAGGGGGTAGGGCAAGTAGAAGTGTACCTGGTAGAGTACACACAGTATGGTATGCAAGACACAGGTTTAAGCCCCTAGCCCCTACCAACAGAGGGGAAGCTTCATGAGTGGTGAAACAGTACTACAGGTATCTCTTCCCCTTCCCTCTCAATTTACCTCTATCCAAAATTTTATATATATATTTTTAAGTCAGTGGTGTATTGCACAGAAGTAAAAGACTCTTGGGGGCAGGGGAGGAGTGCAGGTCCTGGAACAAGATGGCAGAGAACATAGCGGGGGGTTGTACTGTTATGTGGAAAACAGAAATGTTATGCATGTACAAGCTATTGTGTTTACTGTCAACTATAAAACAGTAATCCCCCAATAAAGAAAAAGTCAGATCTGGGCTAGGCATTGTCATATATGGTTAGGTGAACATATTACCATTCTCAAGGACCCAGGTTCAAGCCCCTCCTCCCCACCTGCAGGGGGTCCTTTATAAGTGAAACAGGTCTACAGGTATTTTTCCCCCTATCTTCCTTCCCTCTCACTTCTTGTCATATCGGGTATGGTAGAAAAAATTGAAAAATGGCTGCAGGGAGTGGATTCATAGTGCTGGCATCCAACCCCAACAATAACCCTGGTGGCAAAAAGTACATGAATCAAATCCTAGGTCAGGAGATAGCATGCCTTGCAATGTACACTGCAGGCTTTGACCCCTGGCAGCACAGGAGTGTCATAGCACCTGGGAAGGCTCTTGTATTGAGACATATCTTTCTGACTCTATCTGCAAGAATGAAATGTTGTCCTAAGTAATGAAATCAGACAGGTGCAAGTCCCTACTCCCCAAAAAGATTAAAATTGATACTGAATAAAGCTGTTTATTGGCCACTTTAGTCATTTGAATCTTCACTAGTCACATAACACCATTTCAAATGAGCTTCTGACTTTAACAACCCACATAATTTAGGCAAATATATATATATATATATATATAAGAAACTGAAGGGGGGCAGGTGGCACACCTGGTTGAGTGCACATATTACAGTGAACAAGGACCCAGGTTCAAGCCCCCAGTCCCCACCTGCAAGGGGAAAGCTATACAAGTGGTGAGACAGTGCTGCAGGTGTCTCTCCCTATCTCTCCTCCTCTCAATTTCTGGCTGTCTCTATTCAATGAATAAAGATTAAAAAAATTTTAAAAAAAAGGAACACTGACAAAACCATAGAATAAGAGGGGTACAACTCCACACAATTCCCACCACCAGAACTCCATATCCCATCCCCTCCCTTGATAGCTTTCCTATTCTTTAACTGGGTCCTGGGAGTATGGACCCAAGGTCATTGTGGGTTGCAGAAGGTGGAAGGTCTGGCTTCTGTAATTGCTTCCCCGCTGAACATGGGCGTTGATAGGTTGTACCATACTCCCAGCCTGTTAGGCAACTTTTTAAAGAGTAATGAAATCTTTCATTTAACAGATAAACAAACCAACCAACAAAGAAAAATAAGCAGCCAAAGAAATAGCTCAACTAACTGGCAGAACACAAGACCTGTATGCATGCTGGTGTACATGCCATGGAACAGTGAGCTTGACTTCCTATCGTGAAAAATCAAAATATTAAATTTTTATTTATGTTGATAGGACAGAGAAGTTGAGGAGGGAAGAGTAGAGAGGAAGACACCTGCAGCAGTGCTTCACCATTTGCGAAGCTTCGCCCCTGTAGGTGGATACCAAAGGCTTGAATCTGGGTCTTGGCACCTGATATGTGCAATCAGGTGTGCCACAACCCAGCCTCTATAAAAACAAGTACTATGGCCAGGGGTAGATAGCAAAATGGTTATGTAAACAGGCTGTCATGCCTGAGGCTCCAGGTTCAATCCCCCACACTACCATAAGCCAGAGCTAAGCAGTGAAGCAATTACAGAAGCCAGACCTTCCACCTTCTGCATCCCACAATGACCTTGAGAAGAGGAAAGCTACCAGGGGATGGGACGGGACGGGATATGGAGTTCTGGTGGTGGGAATTCTGTGGAGTTGTACCCCTCTTATCCTATAGTTTTGTTAATGTCTCCCTTTTTAAATAAAAAAAAGTACTATTTGGCCTACAAATCTGAAATAAAGGCTCAGAAATCAAGAGTTAAGATTTAGTAACAGAAATTAATATGCCTACCATATTAAAAAAAAAGAGAAGGAAAATTAGCACCTGACTTTTTTTGAATTATTTTTTGAATATTTATTTATTCCCTTTTGTTGCCCTTGTTTTATTGTTGTAGTTGTTGGATAGGACAGAGAGAAATGGGGAGAGGAGGGGAAGACGGGAAGAGAAAGACAGACACCTGCAGACCTGCTTCACCATGTGTGCTTAACCCGCTGCACTACCACCCGACTGCCCTGAGTTTTTGTTTTTACATATCCCAAGACTAGCATTGCACTACTTAAGTGGCCCCAACAGTACCAATTTATTATTATCATAATCATTATTTACCAAGTGCTCAGTTCTGCCTCTTGTAGGTGCTAAAGACTGAACATGGAGCTTCAAGCAAATTTTGAAATTTCAAGGAAATTTTGAAAAGAAAAACAAAAATTAACCAATGAACTCTGGTGATATTTTATTTAGAAAATATAGATACCACTGAAGTCACAAGTTTTTCATTTTCATTTAATTTTTTTCTTGTAAATGTCATTCATTAGATCTAAAATGGATAACTGAAGTATGTACAATCTGAACACAAAATAAATATAAAACACTGAAAACAGTAGTTATCCATTGATTTATTTTGCATTCCCATGGTTCATCTTTTGATTCATTTTTCTGTGCCTTTTATAAACTCTTTTCTTTCTTGCACTCAAATCCACCTTTGGCTCTGGTTTTACCCACTGTATTTCTATTGGTTTTTCTTCAGCTGGAGTATCAAAAACATCTGCAGTAGGATCGTGTGGAAGAATAGTCTTTGGTTCTTTCTTTCTCAGTTTCTGCACATCCTTCACTTGCTGTTTTTCTCTGTATTTTGCAGCTGTGATGGATCTTACAATACGCCGTTGCTAGAGAAAAAAGACAAGATACTTTTGCTTTGCCCTGTATCATTTCAAAAGGGGTACTGCCCAAGACCACAGTCAAATCCAGTTTGAAAGTTAACAGAAAAATAATTAATTGAATTATTTAGGCCCAAAAGTTCTGGCATTTCAAAGAGAACTTAACGGGGGTCAGGCAGTGAGTGGTGCACCGGGTTAAACACACATAGTATGAAGCTCGAGGACCCGCACAAGGATCTTGGTTAGTGCTCTTGGCTCCCCACCTGCAGGGAGGGGGGAGGTCACTTCATAAATGGTAAAACAAAGCTACAGTTGTCTCTCAGTCTCTCTCCCTCACCCCTCTTAATGCTTGTATGTCCTAGCCAAAAAAAAAAGAATTTAACAAAAAGAGCTTACCATGTTTGGTGACTGATAGTGAGGATTTTCATATAAAGTTGGTCCTCCAAAACTTCCCTGGAAAATCTTTATGAGATTTAATACAAAACGAGGTCCTATTTCTACAAGAGCAGCATCTTCTTCAATGATCTTTAATAAAAAGAAATAAATTTAGTTTGAGTAAGATACACTTTTCCAAAAATAATGGTTATCACCTCTTTCTCACAATGCATAAATTGAAAACTAATTCAATTTTAAAACCTGCAACACTTTAACATCTCATGGGGAGATTCCTTAGACATTTTAAAAACATTTTTCCTGGGAGTCGGGCTGTAGCGCAGCGGGTTAAGCGCAGGTGGCGCAAAGCACAAGGACCGGCATAAGGATCCCGGTTCGAACCCCGGCTCCCCACCTGCAGGGGAGTCGCTTCACAGGCGGTGAAGCAGGTCTGCAGGTGTCTATCTTTTTCTCCTCCTCTCTGTCTTCCCCTCCTCTCTCCATTTCTCTCTGTCCTATCCAACAACGACAACAACAATAATAACTACAACAATAAAACAAGGGCAACAAAAGGGAATAAATAAATAAAATAAATATTTTATAAAAGTTTTAAAAAAAGTTGTTTTTTTTAAAAAAATTTTTTTTTTCTTATATTTGACAGGACAGAGAGAAATTTGAGAAGGGAGGGGGAGACAGGCAGGAAAAGAGTCACCTGCAGCACTGATCAACAAACTGCTCCTGAAGCTTCCCCCCTACAGGTGGGGACCAGGGGCTTGAACCTGGGTCCTTTAAGCATGGTAAGAGGTGCATTCAACCAGGTGTGCCACCACCCGGCCTGAGACCTTTGAAATTTAAATCACTCCTAAATTGTTTTCATAAATCTAATTCCTTTCCCCCCATTTTTTAATTTGTGACTAATAGTTACAAGTAAGATTACAATGCATAGTCCCACACATAAACTAATTCTATCTTAAATGTCTTATGTAAAAGAATACATGATCAAATGTATTTTATTTTTTAATACTTATTTATTCCCTTCTGTTGCCCTTGTTTTATTGTTGCAGTTATTGACGTTGTCGTTGGATAGGACAGAAAGAAATGGAGAGGGGGGGGAAGACAGGGGGAGAAAAAGAGACACCTGCAGACCTGCGTCACAGCTTGTGAAGTGACTAGCCTGCAGGGGGAGAGGCGGGGGCATTAACTGGGATCCTTATGCTGGTCCTTGTGCTTTGCGCCATGTGCGCTTAACCTACTGTGCCCGACTCCCAGTCAAATGTTTTTTAACAACTATTAATTGAGGGAAATTTGGAACTCCTAAGGTTTAAGCTTCCTTCAATGTGGTAGGAGCTTGAGCTTGGGTCATACACATGGCAAACCAGCACATTTACCCTGTGATTTATTTCCCTAACACTATTCTTTGCATTTTCTGTGTCTACAAGTATTATGCATTCTATTAATTTCAAAATAGAGGTAAAAACTAATTAAAGTTTACCTGAAAGTTACGAAACCATATCCTATTATCCAAAATGGTGAAAGTAAACACATGGTCCACAAATGGTTGGCTTTTGGGATGATACCTTGGTGTGCTAAAGATCTACTTAGAAAAAAAAAAAAAGCTGAAAAAAGGCAATTTCTAATACATCACTAAAAATTCTTCTAGAGAAAAATGCTATTTACCTGAATTAAGAGTTCTTTTAATAAGGCATAATGTGGCAATTCATCAAAAGCCTACAAAAACAAAGTAAACTATAATTTGATAATAGCAAAAGTCTCTTAAAATTTTTAAATGATGATTTTTAAATTATCTTTATTGGATAGAGACAGCCAGAAACGGAGAGGGAAGGGGGAGATTGAGAGGAAGAGAGACAGAGAGACCTGCAGCACTGCTTCACCACTCGTGGTGACTTGAACCCGGGTCCTTGCCCATTGTAACATGTGCATTCAACTAGGTGTGTCACCACACAGCCCCTCTAAAGTTATTTTAAACTGAATTTTACAATTATGTTCACTAAAATGCAAAACAAAGAGGGTAAAATTATTAAGGCTTATATTCAAAAAACTTACAGGGTCAAAAGACAAAAGGGGTCGAGAACCTTTTAAACAGTTTCCAGTCATCTTAAGTTCAGCTAGGGTATGAACTAGAAAAATTACAACAATAACAAAAAGTTATAACTTTGGCACAAATATTCCAAAAGATTTTTAGCTTCATAAAAAACAACAACAAAAACCACACACACACACACACAAATAAACCAAGTCAACTTACTATTTTGAACAAGGAATTTAGCAGATGGTCCATGAGGTGAATTTGAAAGCCTGGGGGGGGGGGGGTGTGTGTGTTATTTTCAACAAGTTAGAATTTATTTGGTAATAAACATCAGCTATCTGTTCGTAGTTAAAACACACCATCACCTATTCACATTATAAATTTGATTTCAAATTTTGAAGTCAAGTAATTTTATTTTCTGCTTTGGTCTTCAAAATTACTGAAAGAAATCTAGGTAAGAAAAAAAAAATATATATATACTACAATTACATAGTAAATCTCACTTAATTTATTTTCTTACCACATATAGAGATCTTGTTTCTTCTTTGCTTCAAAATAGACACATTTATTACAGTTTTTCATTTCACAAACCTAAACAGAACAAAGTACCCAAGAAAGAAATTACAAGAACATACTAATGCAGATTAAAATCAGTTTAATATTTGATTCCTCAAAAAAAGAGAGAGATGCACTTGGTAATGAACTACAAAAGTCTCAGCCTAAGTAAAATATTCAGAGAGAAGCATTAGTAATTCCTCTGAAGTATTCTACCCAAAGTAAGTTAGATGCTTAATCAGTTTAACTGACCTCACTTACTAATGGGAACATTTTTGACCAGGGTTCCAAGTACAAAGACTGAGATCAGATGCCCAAGGGCTAACACACATTACAATTTGCCTCACCAGACTCAGGAAAATACAACCCTTTTAGAACTAGACATTTTTCATAGTAGGCATTTTGATTTATAACTTATCTAAGATCTTGCATTGTTATGGTACTTACAAATTAATGAAGTAACTCCTAGCTACTTGAGATTTTAAAAACAACTTAAAATATTCTTAGGTTCAAATCTTTTGTTTCTTACTAGTTTTATCTTTCATTTTTTTACCAGAGCACTGTTCAGCTCTGGCTTGTGCAGAAGATTGAACCTGGGACTTTGGAGCCTCAGGCATTAGAGTATATTTGCATAACCATTATACTATTTACACTCCGCCCGAATAAATCTTTCTGATCTCAGGTACTAGATATCCACTATTATTTTTCTTACCTTCACTGAAGAACATATTTATGCAGAGGAGGACCTAGTGGCGGATGTATTGTCATGTGGAAAACTAGGAAATGATATGCATATAAACTACTGTATTTTACTATCAACTGAAAACCATTAATCCCCCAATAAAGAAATTTTTAAAAAAGAACTTATTTATATCCTATCTCTCCCAATTAACAAAAGCTCCAATGACAGGACATTATTTTTAATTAATTAATTAATTTATGAGAAAGGAGGAAAGAACCAGACATCACTCTGGTACATGTGCTGGCGGGGATTGAACTCAGGACCTCATGCTTGAGTCCGATGCTTTATCCACTGTGCTACCTCCCAGACCACAGTATTATTTTTTACCAGAGCACTACTCAGCTCTGATTTACGTGATGTTGAAGATTCAACCTGGGGCATTAAAGTCTTAGCATAACCATTGTATCTCCCAAACCTACTACTACTACTTTGCTAAACAGTTCCCCTGGTAGACAGAATTTTTTGTTGTTTTTGTTGCCTCCAGGGTTATCACTGGGGCTTGGTGCCTGCACTACAAATCTACTGCTTCTGGAGGCCATTTTTTTCAATTTTTTTTTTTTGATAGGATAGATAAATTGAAAGGTAAGCGAGACAGAAGCAGCACTGCTTCTCCACTTGTGAGGCTTTCCCCTTGCAAGTGGGGACTGAGGCTCAAACATACGTTCCTGTGCATTGTAACATGTCCACTCAACCAAGTGCATTACCATCTAACCTCTACAATGTGTATTTAAAAAAAAAAAATATATATATATATATATATATATATATGAATGATATGTTGATTTGTTCCATAAGTACAAACTATGAATTTAGCTCTGTACTAGATATGGAAAGCATAATTATATGTAGCCCTTTCCAGATTTCAGTGTTTGAGACAAGCCACAATATAAAAATGACTAAGAAATAATACATATTGAAGTACTAAACAGTGAGTATTAAATACCTAATGTAGATTGTTGGATAAATAAAATACGTGAGTTTCTTTTACAAAACAATTTAACTCATGGAATAACTTGTTTTGTAAATAAGCTATCTTTAGTGTCTCAAAATACTTCTAAATACTGTCCCCAGATTCTTAATTTGAATGAGTTCTATAATTACCTCATTAATCACAAATAACTTGTCTTTGCGGTCCATTTTAGTATCTAGGAAAAAGGAGAAAAAGTAAACTAAATATTTCAAATCACACATTTGATTTAAAAAAATTATTATACTGAGCACTGCTCAACTCTGGCTTATGGTGGTTTGGGGATTGAACCTGGGATCTCTGTTGCATTAGGCATAAAAGTATTTCTGTGTAACCATTATGCCCTTAAACCAGCTAATTTCTAGAAAACATTTAGATAAATGTTCTATAATTTTTATTTCTCAAAATTCATAAACTATAATGAGTAGCAGTCACAATCAATTTGCATTCTTTTTTTAAAGGTTTACTTTAAAGTTGAGATTTATTTTCTTTATTAAAGACAGAGAACTTGAAGTGAGGGAACCAGAGTATGACTTCAGTCTATTAATGGCAAGAGATCAAACTAAGGACTTTATGTGCCCCAACTTTAAGTTGCTTTAAATCCTATAACTGCTATTCAACAAAAACAGTTGTTTTTTTCTTTACTTTCTGCAGAGAGCAATAAATGACACCTGTGAATCATTTAGGAAAAATTAGTTTATGTACATTTGAGAGTATGCCATTCCTGTACTTTCAGGAAATGATGTAATCATAGCAACAAAAACAATAAAATATCTAGGAATAAACCATACCAAAGAAGTGAAAGACTTATATGCTGAAAATTATGAGTCTCTATTCAAGGAAACTGAAAAAGACATAAAGAAGTGGAAAGATAGTCTCTGGTCATGGGGTACAAGAATTTACATCATCAGAATGAATATACTACCCAGGGCCATCTACAAATTTAATGCTATCCCCATCAAGATACCAACCACATTTTTTAGGAGAGTAGAACAAAAGCTACAAATGTTTATCTGGAACCAGAAAAGACCTAGAATTGCCAAAACTATCTTGAGAAGAAAGAACAGAACTGGAGGCAGATCTCAAATGGTATTATAGGGCCATTGTCATCAAAACTACCTGGTACTGGAACATGAATAGACACACCGGCCACTGGAATAGAATTAAGAGTCTGGAAGTAAGCCCCCACACCTGTGGACATCTAATCTTTGACAAAGGTGCCTAGACTATTAAATGGGGAAAGCACAGTCTCTTCAACAAATGGTATTGGAAACATTGGATTGAAACATGCAGAAGAATGAAACTGAAGCACTATATTACACCAAACACAAAAGTAAATTCTAAGTTGATATAAGGACTTGGATGTTTTACCAGAAACTATCACATACTTAGAAGAAAATATTGGCAGGAAATGATGTAATCATAATATATTATCTGTTTAAGGAGATGAAAATATTCAATGAGTTCTGGTAAGAATTTCTAACAAATTATAACTGGAAAATCTTTGGGTCTGAAACTAATACTTTAGGGAGTCAGCGCAGCGGGTTAAGGATCCCAGTTTGAGCCCCCCGCTCCCCACCTGCAGGGAAGTCGCTTCACCCAGCAGGTCTATAGGTGTCTATCTTCCCCTCCTCTCTCCATTTCTCTCTGTCCTATCCAACAACGACATCAACAATAACTACAACAATAAAACAACAAGGGCAATAAAAGGGAATAAAAATAAATAAATAAACCTTCAAATGTCAATACATTTGGAGTTCTTTAGTGACAAGGATGAATAAAGTGGGATTTGAAGTGGAAATTTATACAGGAAAGTGCTCAACTTGTAGAGCAAAGGACTTCCATGCTCAAAGCTCTGGTTTGCTCCTTGGTGCTGCATGTGCCAGAGTAGTGATCTGGCTTTCCTCTCATGTGAAATTCTCTATCTCATATGGAATAAATCTCTTAAAAATTAGGTGAAAATACATAAATAAACCAAGTCTATAAATATATTTGATATAATACTGTATAAACTCAAGATATAAAATTAGTCTTCTGATACACTTAAGTGCAGTACTATAACTGTAATTTTCAAGTTATTAGATATGAAGGCACCTGCTTTTGAATGAGGCATCAACATTCTCAAGTCTTGCATCAAATGTCTTGTTCTGAAATTTATTCCTCTGGAAGAAAAGATGAGAATCCGTTCCTTGTTTTTCCACTTTCCCTAAAAAAAGAAAGAAAGAAAATGGATGAAAGACTTTTTTGTTGGATGAAAGATTTTTAAATCTCAGTGAAACTATCTTGTCTGCTTGAGAGAAAGCTTCCAGGTAGCAAGTCAAGCAACAGTAACCATTTTACTTCAGCCTCTCAGCAAAACATAATGACAAGGCTGAGATCCAGAAATAATTCACCCAGGCTTGCTTCCTTGAGTTTCCTTCCATTTTTCCACTTCCTTCTCCTGACTCTTAAAGAGTCATTCTTTTTATTATTTTTCATTTATTTACTTATTTATATTAGTGATTTACAAAATTACACGGGTATAATTCCACACCATTCCCACCAATAGAGTTCTGTGTCCCCATTCTGTCTATTGGGAACTGCAGTGATTCTCCCAAGGTCACAGATAAGGGTTGACTATTCCATCTATAAAACTCTATCTATATCTATTCTTTTCCCACTTTATCTATGATCCTGCTTTCTCTTTCATTTCACAGCTACACTATTACTACTTCCAAAAGTCTTTTTTTCCCTTCCCTCTTCTCTTTCTGGGTACTGATGGAATTGGGTTTCTAGTCATCTTCCTCCCCCCATTTTAGTATTTATTATTACTTACTGCATAGAGAAGTGAGAAATTGAGGGGGAAGGGGGAAATAGAAAGGTAACTCCATCCATCCCCTTAATAAGATTCTATTTATTTATGTATTAATTTTTTGGATAGATCAGAGAAGGATAAACACCCACAGAACTGGGGATCAGGAGGTTCAATGGAGTCCTTGTCCACTGTAAAGTAAGTGCTCTACTCTACTGGGTGTGCCATTGCCTGGGCCCCTAAAGAGTCTTTCTTAGCACTCTTTTTATTCTCTCTAGGGCAGATTTCTCTAAATTATTCCCATTGATTTAACAGTCAATGCTACAGAAAGTTTAAGGAAATCTCCTTAACTCAGTCTTAGATGAAACAGAGGTCTTTTTGCTATTTCCCTGATGACCACTGTCATTTCCATCCCCAGGCTTGGAATCCCCCATATAATAAGCAATGCTAATTACTATCAATGAACTCATATCTTACCTATTTACAGGGCTCTCATAACCTGGTATGAACTGCCAATCTTCCAAAAGGTCAGACTTCCCAGACTGGAGATTCTTTAACAGATATGGCCAACTATGAATACCTTTTTTTAAGTACTGCTCTAATCACACCTTTAACCTCCCAAGGTTTTCTAAACCAAGTCCACAGTGGCACTTAAGTGGATTCAAAAAGCTTTAATTATGGATTTTAAACTACTTCATTATCATGACTGGGTTGTTGGAAAAGCCATGACATGTATTTTTTTTTAAATTTTATTAGAAAGGTCAGGGAGAGAGAGAGTGGGAAGAAGGGAGGGAGAGGGGAGAGGGGAGAGGGAGAGAGGACCAGAGATACCACTCTGGTACATGTGCTGGCAGGAATCAAATTCAGGACCTCATGCTTCAGAGTCTTATGCTTTATCTACTGTGCCACCTCCTGAACCACCCATGAAGTATTTTTCTTCCTTCCTTCCTCCCCCCCTTTAAAAAATTATTTATTTATTTATTTATTTATTCATGAAGATAGAAAGAGAAAGAACCAGACATCATGCTGGTACATGTGCTACTAGGGATTGAACTCAGGACCTCATACTTGAGAATCCAATGCTTTTTCCACCGTACCACCACGTTCTGCCCCATGACATATTTTTCTATGCAATATTTTTACCATACTATTGTTCCTAATCAACCCTACATTTTAATTAGTCTAGCTCTCTATTTTTAGTTTTTCATAATTTCCAACATTTTGACCAATTTCCTTCACAGTTTTGGAATATTAAGATTCAGGGTGGGGGAGATAGCATAATGGTTATACAAAGAGACTCATGCCTGAAGCCCCCACCTGCGGGGGAGTGAGCAGATAAAGTAATTCTATAGGAATCTCTCTCTCCCTATCTTCCCCTTCTCTTTTAATTTCACTCTGCTACAACCCAATAAATAACATAAATTAAAAGATTTTTAAAATTAAGTTTAATAAAATTAAGTTTAAAAGATCTAAAGACTGGCCATGTGACAAAAACAACTTGAAGTCAACATTTCCCCAGTAAAGTGATACTGATACTAGAAAAAGGAAAAAAAGTACAGAAGAATAAATATACGCATTTTCAAACTCACCCTCCCAATAAAAAGATTTAAAGACCTAACCAAACACAACTAAGCCAGTTGCAAAGACTGCAGCCTCTTGGGGTCGGTGGTGACACAACCAGTTAAACATGTACTAGGCGCAAAGACCTGCACAAGGATCTGGGTTCCAGCCCCTGGCTTGCTTCTCCACCTACTGGGGGAACTTTGGCAAGTCTGCAGGTGTCTATGTTTCTCCCTCCCTCCGTCCCTCCCCATCTCTCTCAATTTCTCTGTCCCTTCCAATTAAAAAAAAAAAAAAAAAAAAAAAAAAGTCTGCATCTTCTTTAAGGACTGCAAAACAAACTTCAGGATGCCTGTCATGCAAAAGCTCACTAGAGCAGAGTGTATAAAGCTAATTTCTGGAAGAAATACTCAGCGAAAAATAACATTAAGAAAAACTAATGGCCCCCACCTTCTGCACCCCATAAAGATCTTTGGTCTATACTCCCAGAGAGACACCTGCAGCCCTGCTTCACCGCTCATTAAGTCCTTGCCCCCCCCCCACCCCCCGCCACAGGTGGGGACCAGGGGTTTCAATCTGGGTTCTTAAACTCTGTACTGTGAGCACTTAATTAGGTGCGCCACCGTCTGGCCCCTTGGTGGTGGGAAGTGTATGGAATTGGACCCCTCTTATCCCATAATCTTGTCGAGCCTTATTAAATCACTAATAAAAAAAAAAAAAAAAAAAACTAATGCCCACCTCCCTCACCCTCTAAATGGATTAAACAAGAACAGCGGAACTCGGAACAAGTCAAACCCCCTTATCTGTTAGGGGGCGTGAAACCGCGGGCAGTATTAGATACACATTTACTCCAAAACCTCCGAGTCCGAGCTAAGTCCTTCCAGTTCTTGTTGCTGAGCCAGATGCCTCCATGACAATGGCCTCATGTTTAATAGTTAGATGTCAGTGTCTTAGCGAGTCTAGCCTAGAGAGCAGAGACGAAGGCCCGGGGTAACTCGAAAGTCAGTAGAGGGACCTGGCGAGGGTACACCCGCTTGAGCTCATGTGTTAAAATGACCCGAGTTCAAACTCCAGTCCCCGTCTAGGTGTATGGGGGCTGGGGGACAGCTTTATGCGTGCTGAAGCAGCGATGCAGGAATCTCTCCTCAAATATGTCCCTATCCTATAAATTAATAGGTAAGTAGAAAAAGTAAAAAATAGAAAGGAAATCAGCAGGACAGCAGACAAGTAGGAAGCCCCAGGAAAAGCGTGCTGAGCAGCAGCCCCAAGCTCAAGCCCTACCTTGCAAACGGGGCCTGGGATACGGTCTCTGTCTTCTTCCTCCTCCACTTGTGCTTCGTCGGGCCGCTTTTTTGGAGCTTTGGCATCTTTTTCGGTTTTCTTCCGCTTCTTCACCTGAATAGCCAAATCTCCACACCGCTTTCTCTTGGTCGGCGCCATCTCACTTCACGACCACGCTCTCGGCCTTCCTTCCGGCTCCAACGCTCGCTCCGCCTTCTGATCTCTATGGTACGGTTCGCGCGGCTTTCTGATTGGCCTCCGCATTCTGTGCCGTATCCCTTGGGCTTTGCGCTCGCCTCTCTAGGCCTCATCTAGCTCTATGGTTGACGGTGGCCGACGTCTGAAGAGTGGCGGGAGTAACCTCTTTTCCTACCCTGTTTTGTGGTAACTGCGGCTCTCTTTCCCAGTCATCTGGCTGGGGAGGGCGCTTAGGCAACCGAACTCCACCGCAAAGGTAGGGTTCCGCTTCCCTGGATCCCAGGACCAGTAAATTCTTGCCTCCAGCAGCAGCTAGTGAACCTGTATGGCAAGGGGACCGCTGCACCCCATCTTCTGTTGTGTTTGAGGCGAGGATGGTGGCGTGGGGCAGCTCAAAACACTGTGACACAGACAGCCCTAGTTTGGCGTGACGAAAGTCACCCCAAATAGAAAAACTACTTTTATTTTTTTTTAATCTTTATTTATTGGATAGAGACAGCCAGAAATTAAGAGGAAATAGCGTGGTAGAGAGACACCTGCAACACTGCTTCACCACTCGCAAATCTTTCCCCTGCAGGTGAGGACCGGGGGCTCGTACCTGGGTCCTTGCTCATTGTAACATGTGCACTCAACGAGGTGCGCCACACTTTGTTAGTTGCCTCTTTCCTTATGCCAGTCCTTGCGCTTTCCAACCTGCTGCGCTACCACCCGACTCCAGTTGCCTCTTTCCACATTCACAAATATCCTTATGTATTTTATTTTTTTTTACCAGAACACTGTTCAGTTCTGGCATATGGTGGTGTGAGGGATTGAACCTGGATGTTGGATACTCAGGCATGAGAGTCTGTTTGCATAACCATCTACCCTCCGCCCCAAATATCCTTGTGTTAATGACCCCTTAACTAAAGTCCAGGAAGCCATTTAGAAGTAATTTCTCTCCAAAGTTACACTCCACCTGGGTGGAGGTTGAGGTGCTGGGGAGTCTTAGAGTCAATTTTAATTAGATTTTTTTTTAATTATATGCATTTATTTATTTTGGATAAAGATAGAGAAATCGAAGGAGAAGGGGGAGATAAGGAGAAAGACAGAGACACCTGTAGACCTGCGTCAGCATTCCCGAAGCTTCCCTCCTACAAATGGGGAGCTTGAATACAGGTCCCTGCACATTTGTAGCATAACTGCTCAACCAGAGTTTAAAAAATTGGGGCTGGGGATGAGGCAGTGGTGCATCTGGTTATGCACACACACTATAGTGCACAAGAACCAGGTTCAACCCCCTGCTTTCCCACTTGCAGAGGAAAAGTTTTCACTAGTAGTGAAGCAAGGCTGAAGGTGTCTCTGTCTCTTTCCCTCTCTACCTCTCCCGCACCTCTCAATTCCTGTCTCTATTCATTAATAAATAAAAAATATAGGAAAAAATAAAAAGTGTATTTTTTTTTTTAAACTAAATGTTCAGCTCTGGCTGGGGATTGAACCTGGTGCCTTGGCGCCTCAGGCATGAAAGTTTTTGCATAACAATATCCTGTCTCTCCAGCTGTTCTCTGCAGGAACAGGAGCATCCTTTGAAGTCTGATGCAAGGTGGACCATGCCTCTCATAACCACACAGGCTGAAGAGGAGAATGATTACAGCTTAGTGGCCAGCCTTGATAATGTCAGGAATTTCTCTACCATCCTCAAGGCTATTCATTTCCGAGAACATGCCACGTGTTTCGCAACTAAAAATGGTATCAAGGTTACAGTGGAAAATGCAAAGTGTGTGCAAGCAAATGCTTTTATTCAGGTATGGAATGTAACACCTTTAAGCTTACGGTATATGATATTCACTGCCCAGTTTGATTAACTACAAAAGGTTTTTGTTTTTGTTTTCCAAAGTTTTTATTTTATGTTATTTTATTTTATTAATGAGAAAGATAGGAGGAGAGAGAGAAAGAACCAGATATCAGTCTGGTACATGTGCTGTCAGGGATTGAACTTGAGACTTCATGCTTGAGAGTCCAGTGCTTTATCCACTGTGCCATCTCCCAGATCACTATTCTGAAAGTTTTAGTACACATCATTTAGAGAATAAGATGCCCAATATTTGAATTCCTTTTTTTCTCTTAACAAATTCCTCACCAATTTTGTCTGGTTTTAGATTTTATTATTCACTGAGTTTTTTTAATTAAAAAAAAATTTTTTTAAGTAGAGATAGAAGACAATCATTAAGAAAGTGAAAGAGGATGTGAGGGCAATCCGGCTGTGACATCTGTCACCCCATTGATCGCCAGGGTTGATTTGGCTGATCTGGCCAGCTAGGCAGTTGTCCCCTTCCTCACCGCTCCATGTGTGTCCCTCCCAACTGTGCACTTGGTCGAAGAGGATGGCCTTCCCTGAATACAGACCAGTATTCAGTCGAGGGTAGCTGTGCTCCCCTGCTAGAACCTCCAAACAAGCTCTCAAGAAAGTGAAAGAGACCATACCAGGGACTGGAAGATGGCACACCTAGTTGACATGCACGTTACCATGTTCAAAGGACCAGGTTCAACCCCTCATCCCCACCTGTAGGGGATGGAACTTTACTAGTGGTGAAGTGGTGCTACAGGTGTCTCTTTCTCCCTTTCTACCTACACTTCCCCTCTCTGTCCCATCAAATTAAATAAATAAATGAAATTTTAAAAGGGGGAGAAACAATGAGACCATAGCACCAAAGCTTTCTTCAATGTGGTAGGAGCAAGGTTAGAACCTGGGTCATGCACATGGCAAAGCAACCCACTATCCAAATGTGTTATTTTACTAGTCTTCCAATTCTGTTTTATGGACATAAAGGTTAATGGTAACAATATCTAAAATGTTTTTTTTAATATTTCTTTTTTTTTTTTTTGCCTCCAGGCTTATCACTGGGGCTCAGTGCCTGCACTATAAATCCACTGCACCTGGAGGCTATTTTTTTTTCCATTTTTGTTTATTGTTGTTATTGTTCTTTTTGCTGTCTCTGTTATTGGATAGAACAGAGAAACATCGAAAGACATGGGGAAGACGGGGAGAGAAAGATAGACATCTGCAGACCTGTTTCACCACTTGTGAAGCGACCCCCCCCCCCTGCAGGTAGGGATCCAAGGGCTTGAACTGGGATCCTTAGGATGGTCCTTGCGCTTTGCTCCATGTGCACTGCACTACCGCCCGACTCCCTCAAAAATGTTTTAGATATCAATCAGTACCCTTATGGTAATCAATAATGAGTTTTTTAATAGGACTATGCAACAGTTTAAAAACATGTAAAGTGAAGTCTGGAAACCCTGTACATTGAGCTTCATTCCTGAATAAGTACAACTGCATTTTCATGTTTACTCTTTTTTTTTTCCATAGGCTGGAATATTTCAAGAATTTAAAGTTCAGGAAGAGTCCGTTACTTTTCGAATTAATTTAACTGTCCTTTTGGATTGTTTATCTATTTTTGGATCAAGTCCTATGCCAGGTGAACCATTTTATTATAACAACATAAAAACATTCTACAGACTGGCCAGAAATACAGGAAGAACTACTAGAATTTAAGTGATATAAACATTTCTTCAGAAAATTGAATTTTGGAGGCTGGGCAGTGGCACACCCAGTTGAGCACCACATATTACCATGCACAAGGATCTGTGTTTGGGCCCCAACCCCCACATCATCTCATGAGGTGAAGCAGATATCCAGGTGTCTGTCTTTCTCTTCTCCTTTCTGTCTCCCCCTCCCCTCTGAATTTTTCTCTGTCCTGTCAAATAAAACAGGAAAAAAAGAGAGGAGGAATGGCTTCCAGATGAGTGGGTTCATTGTGCCAGCACCAAGCCACAGTGATAGCTCTGGTGGCGATAGAATGAATCAAGGAATGAGAGAGAGAGAGAAAGGCTTTTTCATTTGTCACAGTCATGAATTCTGATTATTAATATTAGAGTGTGTGCCTATTTCTGTGCTTCTTTTTCATATCTGCGAAAGAGTTTTTACATTTGTCTTTTCCCCTTTTTTGGTCAATGAGGCTTCACCACTCAGAGCTGATTTTTTTCAGATAGAAAGAGACAGACAGAGAGAAAGACACCATAGCACCATAGGTAGCATCTGGGCTTGAACTTGGGTCATACACACAACAAAGTAGGCGCACTACCCAGGTAAGCCATTTGCCAGTCCCATTTGTTTTTTGTTTGTTTGTGTGTTTAATCTGCAAAGGTTTGGGGGTTTTAAATTTGAACTAAACTAAAAAGACTTAATGTGTCATAAATGTCTTTAACATAGTAATTTTTTTTTCTCTAGGTATGCCCAAGGTTAGAGTTTTTGCAGAAAAATGGAACCCTGTTCTAATTCCTAGTTTTCTGTGTTCAAAGTTTGCTTTGAGCCCTGCTTATGAATTATGTTTTTTCCCTCAAAATACTTTGTTACTATGGATATAAAAATATAACATAAATTGAAACACACACACACACATATACATACACACATACATATGTACCCTAGAAAGAAATCTGGAGACTTCAGGGAAATAGTTGAATTTTCTAGAAAACTTGCTGACAGTTTCACTATTAGTAATTATACATTTCTCCCCCCGCCCCTTTTTTTTGCTTCCAGGGTTATCACTGGGGCTCGGTGCCTGCATTACAAATCCATTGCTCCTGGAGGCCATCTTTCCCATTTGTGTTGCCCTTATTGCTGTTATCATTGCTGGATAGGACAGAGAGAAATTGAGAGAGAAGGGGAAGATGGGAAGAGAAAGATAGACACCTGTATACCTGCTTCACTGCTCGTGAAGCGACCACCCTGCAGGTAGGGAGTTGGGGGCTTGAACCTAGATCCTTCCGTGGGTCCTTGCGCTTCACGCCATGTGTGCTTAACCTGCAGTGCTACCTCTGTGCCCCCTTAATTATACATTTTCTTTTCTTTTTTTTTAATATTTATTTATTAATTTTCCCTTTTTGTTGCCCTTGTTTTATTGTTGTTGTTATTGATGTCTTCGTTGTTGGATAGAACAGAGAGAAATGGAAAGAGGAGGGGAAGACAGAGGGGGAGAGAAAGACAGACACCTGCAGACCTGCTTCACCGCCTGTGAAGCGATTTCCCTGCAGGTGGGGAGCTGGGGGCTTGAACCATAATCCTTAAGCCGGTCACTTGTGCTTTGCGCCTCCTGTGCTTAACCCCTGTGCTACCGCCCAACTCCCAATTATACATTTTCTGGTGCAGTGTTACCCAGCTGATAGTTTTTGGTTTTTTTGTCACCATGTTTATTACCACTGCTCCTGGAACCCCCCTTTTTTTTTCTTATTTTTTCTGTCATGGGGGTGAGAAACAGAAAGAAAGACAGGGAGGGAGAGATAGAAAAGGAGGGATACTTGCAAACCATATTCCACTGTTCATGAAGCTTTCTTTCTTCAGGTAGGGACTGGGGCTTGAACTCGGGTCTGTGTTCATGGTAACATGCTTTCTCTACTGGTATACCACCACTCAGTTCACCAGCTGATTCTTTTTTTAAGATAATTTAGTTTAATGTGAGAGAGAAATGAGAGAGAAAGACTAGAGCACTTCTCAGCTCTGGCTTATGGTAGGTTCTGGGACCTCAGAGTCTTGGACATGGAAGCCTTTTGCATAAACAGTGTGCTGTCTCCCCAGCCTTCCAACTGATTTTTCTTTTTTTTGTCTTTTTTTTTTCTCCATTTTATTGGACGTGACTGAGAAATTGAGAAAGGAGGGAGAGAAAGAGAGACACCTGCAGACCTGCTTCACCACTTGTGAAGTTTCCCCCCATATCTGGGGACTTTCCAGCTGATTTTTCATAACAGCATCTGCCTTCCCCCATTCCCCACTGACTCTCCACCCAGTAAGGGAAAGGAGTTTGGATGTCCTGCCACAGTCCCTCTATTCTCTAATGGATTAACTGTCCCTTTTCTCCTAATTTTGCCTTAAAGTTTGAGAAAATATAAATACTGTCTTCTAGTAGAAATGTTTGAAGGGTTGTAAAGAACAAAGTAGGGGACCAGGTTGTGGTACACCTTGTTAAGTGTACACATTACAGTGCACAGGGCTTAGGTTCAAGGCCCCAGGCCCCACCTGCAGGGGGAAAGTATCATGAGCAGTGATGCAGTGCTGCAGGTATCTCTCCCTCTCCCATTCCCCTCTAAATTTCTCCATCCTAGTAAACAAAGAATAAATTGGCATATTCAGACAGTGACACCAGTTCAAAACTAAAATTGAACCTTCAAAACAGCATACCTATTTTGTAGGATTCTTTTGTAATGGTCCATAATAGTTTTTTTTTTTTTTTTTTTAATAATTGCCTCCAGGGTTACCTCTGGGGTGTAGTGCGGCACTACAAATCCACTGCTCCTGGTGGTCATTTTTTTCCCCCATTTTATTTGATAGGAGAAAAATTGAGAGGGGAGGGAGAAAGACACCTGGAAAGCTGGGTGGTATCTCAGTGGGTTAAGCACACATGGTGCAAAGCCCAAGGACTAGCTTAAAGATCCTGGTTTGAGTCCCTGGCTCCCCACCTGCAGGAAGGTCACCTCACAGGCGATGAAGCAGGTCTGCAGGTGTCTGTCTTTCCCTCCTCTCTCAATTTCTCTCTGTCCGATCCAACAACAAGGGCAACACAAATGGGAAAAGTGGCCTCCAGGAGCTGTGGATTTGTAGTACAGGCACTGAGTTCCAGTGATAACCCTGGAGGCAAAGAAAGAAAGAGACAGACAGACATTTGCAGACCTTTTTCACAGCGAAACATTCCCTCTGTAGGTAGAGGAGAGGGGGACTGAACCTAGATCTTTGCGCAGTGGCCCTTGCGCATAGTAAGTACCGTGTGCACTTAACTGGGTGCACCACTGCCTTACCCCAAGTTCATGTAGATTCTTTATCCTGAGTTTATATATAGTCAATAAGACATTTTTATTTATTGTTTATTGGATAGAGGCAGAAATCAAGAGGGGAAAAGGAGAAAAAAATCCTGCAAGACTGCTTCACTGCTCATGAAGCTTTCCCCCTATAGGTGGGCACCAGGGACTTGAACTCAGGTCCTTGTATATGGTAACTCAACTTGATGCACCACTGTCCAGCCCCTAGTAAGATTTTTTTTTTTTAAATCCCCCTTTGGCAAGTTAAAAATTACTTCAGGGATGTTGGGGCTCACTTGGAGTGACTCCAGCCAGGAAGGTAAGCTTACCGATTCTCCCTCTTCGGCTCTAAGGGGCCCAGAGATCAGAAAGGAGACACCGGGGGGAATTCTGGTATGAACACTCGTTTATTGGATGTGGGTTTGGGTTAAAATAGAAGGCTAAACAAAGAACAGTTTTCACATACGTCAGAATTCACAGGTTTCTTTGAGGTCAGCATGCCCCTATGGTAGGGGGCTGGTATGATAAGAGTTGATAAAGATCAAAACAATTAGTCTCCTGTTGCAGGCATTTAATTATCCAAAGGCATTTGAGAGAAGAATAGGGGTTGAACCAGTAAGGTGAGATAGAGAAGGAAGAACAAGGCTTGATGTAAATTAAGGACATCAAAGGGCACCAGGAAATAAGATTTTGGGGGCTTTTCACTTGTCTGGTGTTAGGATTGTATGACAGGATGTGTTCTTTCTTTGTGATCAAAAGGTGAAGTGGAATGTGTGAACTTTGAATGAGTGAATCCTAAAGCAGGCAACCATTTGGCTGACAGCAGGGGGAGCTAAGTGAGAGAGGGTGTGGGTTTTCTTGTGAGCTGTGAGTCTAACAAAGGAAAACTGAGTCTGGAAGACTTTTCCTCTTGGCTCATCTCTATGAGAGAGGCTAACAAGGGGGTGTCTTTCCAGACCTCCATCCAAGGATGGGGGGAGTTTTCCCTAAGCTCTACCAAGCTTTCACATAGTCCTACACAGGGAGTTTACATTTTATTCTGCTTCTCTCTCTCTCTTTTTTTTTTTTCTTTATTGGGGGATTAATGGTTTGTAGTCAACAATAAAGTACAGTAGTTGGTATATGTGGTGGTTCTCAATTTTCTTACAGCTGTTGTTGAAATTGTCTACATACAGCTATCATCAGGAAAGATATGATTCCTTCTTATATGTATACTAGTAAGCGGTAGAATATTCTTGAGAAGAAACTGAACTGAGACCTATAAAACTAAGCACAAAGTATGATTTATTCACATTGCAGGGATTTTAACTGCACTTCGGATGTGCTACCAAGGTTATGGTTACCCTTTGATGCTATTTCTGGAAGAAGGAGGAGTCGTAACCGTGTGTAAAATCAATACTCAAGAGCCTGAAGAGACTCTGGATTTTGATTTCTGCAGCACCAATGTTACTAATAAAATTATTCTCCAGTCAGAGGGGCTCCGTGAGGCATTTTCTGAATTGGATATGACAAGTGAGGTCCTACAAATCACTATGTCTCCCGACAAGCCTTATTTCAGGTATTTGAAAGCAGTGCAATTATAGTTGATGTAGTCTCCCCTACTTCCCTACTTATACATTTGCTTAGCTAGGGAAATTTTATCCAAGGCCCCAAAAGATTTAGAACTGTAGGATTTCACTCTTATACTTTTACAAATCAAGTCAAAGAAACTTAAGACCTAGGAAAATTAGCTTATTACTTAAAGCTTCATAGTAGGCAGTATTGGTCTATAGATAAGTAGTCTAGTATCATAATAAACTAAGTGTCTTTCATTGCACTACTAGGTGGTGGGTCAGATTATATCTTTTTTTTGTTTGTTTTGTTTTTGTTTGTTTTTTTTACCAGAGCACTGCTCAGCTCTGGTTTATGGTAGTACAAGGGATTGAACCTGGGACTTCAGAGCCTCAGGCATGAGAGTTTCTTTGCATAAACATTATGCTATCTACCTCCACCCCAGATTATATCTTTTTAAATTTTATTAGTGATTTATAAAATTATGAGATAATAGGTATAATTTCACACCGTTCCTACCAGTAGAGTTCTGTATCCCCATTCCCTCCACTGGAAACTGTGATACTTCCAAGGTCACAGATAAAGGTTGACTATTATTTCTATAACTATCTATATATAGGATCAGATTATATCTAGAGGAAGATCTGTTTAAATTTTAGAAAAGTTTTTATATAGTATCTCTTTTCTTTCAAGTTAATACGAAATGCAAAAGAAATTCAACACTTTTTAATACATGGTTCATTTAAACAGTTACTGTGTTTTTGGCTACATTATGAAGCACCTCAGACAGGTAGGGATAACTTAAAATAAGACAGGGCAGTTTTCTTTTTGTTGTTGTTGTTTGTTTTTCCTCTATAATTTATTAGTGATTTAATAATGATTTAGAAGACTGTAGGATAAGAGAGGTTCAATTCCATACAATTCCCATCATTTCCATTGGAAGCATCTCTGTTCTTTAATTCCTCTGGAAGTATGGACCAAATTCTTTATGGGGTGCAGAAGATGGGAGGTCTCGCTTATATAACTGTTTTTTTTTTTGTTGTTGTTGAACAGGGACATTGGCGAGTCAATCCATACCTCCATCCAGACAGAATAATTTTCAACAATATGTCAAAAACTGTTTGTATATCACTACTGCTTGTAATTGTATTGACCAAACAAATTACAAACTGGTAATTTTTTTTTGAGGGAGTGCTATTCATTTCTCAGGCATTAAACTCAAAAAGCATTTTGCATTGAACTGAATGTATTATTAACCTTATGCCAGGTCATTGCCCCCTTCTTTCATTAACTATTTATATTTAAATTTCTTTATTGGGCCCCCCTTACCATAATTTATTGGGGCCTCCTTAATATGACTTATTGGGGTCCTTTTAACATGATTTCTTCAAGCTCCATCCAAGATGGGCTAAAAACAGTGAAATCACCATTTTTAATAGTTGAGTAGTATTCCATTGTGGGAGGTCTCTTTGTTTGGGTGGTGGTTTCTTTTGCTGTACAGAACCTTTTTAATTTGATGTAGTCTCATTGGTATATATATTTTTTAGTTTCTTTTATAATTGGATTCGTTTCACTGAAGATGCCTTTAAATGTAGATGGAAAAGAGTTCTGCCATTATTTTCCTCTAAGTTCTGATAGTTTCTGGACTAACATCCAAGTCCTTGATCCACTTAGAATTTGCTTTTGTGTTTGGTGAAATACAGTGGTTCAGTTTCATTCTTCTGCATGTTTCAACCCATTTTTTTCCAACACCACTTGTTGAAGAGACGTTTCTTTCCCCATTTAATAGTCTGGGCACCTTTGTTAAAGATTAGATGTCCATAGGTGTAGGGGCTTACTTCTGGGCTCTCAGTTCTATTCCCCTGGTCGGTGTGTCTATTCATGTTCCAGTACCAAGCAGTTTTGATGACAACGGCCATATAATACAATTTGAGATCTGGGAATGTGATGCCTCCAGTTCTGTTCTTTCTTCTCAAGATTGTTTTGGCAATTCTAGGTCATTTCTAGTTCCAGATAAACATTTGTAGCTTTTGTTATATTCTCTAAAAAAATGTGGTTGGGATCTTGATGGGGATAGCATTAAATTTGTAGATGGCTCTGGGTAGTATATTCATTTTGATGATGCTAATTCTTCCAACCCTGAACAGGGAATATCTTTCCACTTCTTTGTGTCTTTTCCTTGAATAGTGACTCATAATGTTCAGCATATAAGTAAGTCTTATACTTCTTTAGTTAGTTATTCCTAGATATTGTTTTTGTTGCTATAGTAAAAGGAATTGATTTCTGGATTTCTTCTTCTGCTACCTTAGTGTTTATATATAGGAATGCCACTGACTTTTTTTGTAGCCTGACATCTTATTATATTCAAACTGACAATTTTCTTTTCAGGGTTATAGTCAATTTAGAGAGGGAGTTTAAATGTTCCCTTTTGAAATGTTTCAAAATATTAAGAAGTTAAATAGCAAAATGCATATGGACTGAAAGGTTTAAGTTGTTCTATTAATATCAACTTGAGAAGAACTGCAAAGCTTTTGACATTAAGCAGCTTAAAACTTAGATGCAAAGTATATATAATTATTAGAATTGGAAGTTGCAGCTTCTTTTTTCTGGATGTTAAATTCGAGGTGCTTGTACAATCTGGGAGATGGTATAGTACATAAATCACCAGAATGAATTAAGGATGTTTCATTTGGACCCCATTGTTGGACCAATGAACAAATAACTTGTACATTTTAAACTTTGCTTAATTTACTTATTATTGGGGAGTTGGGCGGTAGCGCAACGGGTTAAGTGCATGTGGCACAAAGCGCAAGGACTGGCATAAGGATCCTGGTTTGAGCCTCCGGCTCCCCACCAGCAGGGGAGTTGCTTCACAAGTGGTAAAGCAGGTCTGCAGGTGTCTTTCTCTCCCCCCTGTGTCTTCCCCTCCTCTCTCCATTTCTCTCTGTCCTAACAACAGCGATGACATCAATAACAACAATAATAACTACAACAACAATAACGACAAGGGCAACAAAAAGGAAAATAAATAAATATTAAAATTTTAATTTATTATTTGATAGAGATAGAGAAAAATTGAGAGGGGAGGTAGAGAGTGAGAGAGACAGATACCTGTAGCCCTACTTTTCCACTCATGAAGTTTTCCCCCTGCAGGAAAACTTGAGCTTGAGCCTGGGTCCTGTGCACTGTAGTGTGTGTGCTTAACCAGGTGTGCCACTGCCTGGCTCCTAAATTATAAATTTTTCTATTACAGGTTATCAACTTTTGGAAATGCAGGAAGTTCTCACCTTGACTACCCAAAAGATTCTGATTTAATGGAATCATTTCAGTGTAATCAGACCCAAGTCAACAGGTAAACTCTTAAATGTTGAGTTTGCTTTTAGTCGTCTAGGTATGAGTAAATGCCAAATTTCTATCAAGTACATTTTTTTAAATTTCCATATTTTTATAACATTTTTCTTTATCATTTTGGATATAGCATCGATTTACATTATTAAAAGATTTTAGGAGTCTATAGTGGATGTAATGTGAAACTATACCCCTATAAGAGTCAGTTTGGTTATTATGCAAGTAGATAACATCTTTTGTGTGAACAGTAGAGCTGTTGCTTTAGTTGGAGATTTGGGTTTATAATAGACATTTAAAAATCGAAAATTGGAACAAAGATTTGATTTCCATTTACTGCTTGGAGTACTTGTCTCATTTTTTTTTTCTCTTGACTCAGAGTTATCAATACTACTTTAAATGTGTGCAAATAACAGCTCTTTTTTTAAAAAAAAAAAAAAAAACTCTTCTACAGATACAAGATTTCCTTACTGAAGCCCTCCACAAAGGCATTAGTCCTGTCTTGCAAGGTGTCTATTCGAACAGACAACCGAGGATTCCTTTCATTACAGTATATGATTAGAAATGAAGATGGACAAGTATGCTTTGTGGAATATTACTGCTGCCCTGATGAAGAAGTTCCTGAATCCGAGTCTTAACTATGACAGTTCACTGTGATATTGATGTATTTATCCATGTAGGACAAGTCTCTTTTCTATTTATAGTACCCCCCACAACAATTCTTTATGGACTTTATACAGGGAAGAAGTATGGGAGAGATAAGGACAAGGTCCCTGACCTTGACAGTAGTTATGCACTTTGTAATATGTTTTCTTTTAGTTGCAGATTACCCATTTTTAGATTCTTCTCTCATTCTACTCTAGAATCTGTGAAATCATTATGAGCCAACATAGATAAATTATACATTGTATATAAGTAGGATATTTTAAGAATCTAAAATTTTACTGTTTGATAAAGTCAAAGATCAAATGTTCTATTTATTTACCAATAGAAAAGTCAGCAGCCTGGAAAATAAATATTTTCCCATTTTCAAAATTTTTCAGTGCTGTAAGTACTTATTAGATACTGCCTATGTGTCTGTGAGAGTTTCTCAACCAAACTAAGGTGTAGAAAACCAGTTAATTGATTTTGTACTTTCTCAAGTAATTTTTTAATAAATATTTTATGTGGCATGTTTTCTAGTTGAAAAATACAACTATGCACCACTTATGCACCACTGCTGCACTATCACCCCAGCCCTTTGCATTAAGTTATATCATGCTAAGTTTTCCCAGTGTAGTTTCTTAAAGATATTTCACAGGGTGGAGGGTAGATAGTATAATGGTTATGAAACAGACTCTCATGCCTGAGGCTCCAAAGTCCCAGATCCAGTCCCCCACACTACCATCAGGCAGAACTGAACAGTGCTCTGGTTAAAAAAATAAAAACAAAATAAGATATTTCAAAAAAACGTGAAAGAAGAAGAAGAAAAAAAATATATATATATATATATAATTAGGGCCAACAAAGATGACAAAGTATTTTGCCAAATACTTATGTAAGACCATAAGTACTACTCACTGTCCCCACCAATTTCATAAAGCACTTTAATATCAAAAGTTCCCCAGGAGAGGGAGGGACAGATATACTAGTGCACACTTTGCACAAGGATCCAGGTTGGAGCCCCTGGTCACCACATAGGAGCACCATGCCAAGGGAAAGTCATGAGCAGTGAAGCAGTATTATAATATCTCTCTTCCTTAATCCCTCTTTGTATTTCCATTTTTTTTTATTCCACCAGGAACAGTAGCATTTTATAGGCAGGAAACCCCAGCAAAGCACCAACAGCAACAAAACAAAATCTCAGAAAGTGAATAGTAAGTTTATACTGACGATAAAGAAAAGCTAGAAGTATTAACAGATTCCAGATGCAAAAATGGTATTATACCAAATTTTATTTTGCAATGTTATACTTTGAGATTGTTTTATTAACTATACTTGTCAGTTTGAGTTTTTCAGACTTGGGGAACTTTATATAAAATAGTAGAATTTTAGTATTGCTGCAAATGGGGTATTAAAGATCACTCCTTGACACTTTTTTTTTCTTGTTTTAGTTTTTTTGTTTTTCATTTTCACCTGAGTATGCGAAAATATAGGCAACTTTCTGAAGCTACTTACCCATATCTAGATGAGATTAAATAACACCTAGTAGTGACAGAGTGACCAGTTAATAAGCAATAAAGAGAAGGTCACTGGAATAAAACTACTTTGAGCCAAAGCTACAGTCTAAGAGTCTGATCTGAGTGCCAAGCCTCATTCTGGGAATTAGCTAAGGGACAACTGTCAGAAGAAAACTTAGTTATCTGTGGCCATTGAATTATAGCATTATTGGTTTAGATACATATCTGTGACAGTAGAACACAATTCACTGCTGAGGCTTGAGTATAAGTTGAATTTTTTTTTTTTAGAATGAAGAAATAAGGGGAATGAAATAATAGTTTCATGAAAGAGCCAAAATATGATTCTGTAAACACTGAATTATAGAGATATTTGAGTCCCTAAAGGTGGTGGGTCTTTGAGCTCCATTAAATCCAATAAACTGAGAAACAGAGGGGTAAATAAAAGTGTGTGTTTTTTTTAAACAATTTTTAAGATTCATTTCTTTATTATTTTGAGAGAGGAAGAGAAAATCAGAGCATCACTCTGACATGCAGTGCCCATGAACTAGATTCTGGGCTTCAGGCTTGCAAGCCAGGTGCTCTGTCTGCTGTGTACCTCCTGGGCCGCTATGGCAGTTTATTTATTTATTTATTGAGTGAGATGCAGAGAAAGACAGAAACACCAGAGCACTGCTCAGCTCTGGTTTATGTGGTGCAGGAGATTAAACCTGGGACTTTGGAGCCTCAGGCATGACAGTCTCTTTGCATAACCATTATACTATCTACCCCCCCTTTTTTTTTAAACCATGTAGACTTAGCCCAATTTCTTCTTTGTCCCTGAAGATATGAAGGAGAAAGTAAGGGATATGATTTTTTGAGATGGTTAATACACTTGTTCAGGGACTCAGAATTTTTTTTTTTCAAACAATATCTGTAAACATTTTTTTAAACCAGGATCCTTAAGCTGGTCCTTGTGCTTCGGGCCACATGCGCTTAACCTGCTGCGCTTTCTGACTCTTATCATGATATGACTTCAGTAAGTCAGAGCAGGATAAATGTTTGAAGATCAAACATTTCCTTAACAAAGCAGTTTCAGTGACTTCAAACTAATTCTGACTAAAAATATTGCCAGTAGTTTATAGATTAAAGTGTTCACCAGTAAACTACCTGTGTCTTACAGAATTTAAAAAAAAAAAAAAAGTCAGAATGGGTAAGACTTCTGGGAGGTGTGGCTATGGACTAAGTGAACAGCAAAGACTCTCCCCCCAAAACAACAAATATTGACAACCACAGAATCCACAAACCTCACTAAATTGCAGCTAGGATATCCACAGACACTGTGGTCTCAGGTGGGTGGGTGCTGGTGGGTGTGGACATGGTGAGAGGAGCACAGGACTGAAGCCAAGCACCTGGAGGCTGGGAGCTCCAGCAATAGATCACACCATTTTGTATCTGAACAACGGAAGTCATGGCTAAGCAGGGTGCTAACTGTGAGAATGGGTAACCTCTGAACTTCGGCGCATGACCTCAGGAGTGAGAGCCTGCTGAACTAGTAGTGGGGTTACACCACAGTAGCAGGGGATTTGATAGACTAGTCTGGTCTGCCTCCCCAAACTAAGGTAGACATTCAGAAGGTAGTTTGTGGCAGCTGGCAGTTAAAAGGTAATAGGCAGCAGCTGATGGCCTATGGTAAACTGAGCCTTCTTTAAACACAAATGACAGTTAGTAGCAAACCTCCATAGCTTGAATGCAGACTGAAATCCCACAGAGAAGGCCTTATATATACACACTACATAGAGCTAAAAACAGCTCGAGGGTATAATAAAAAATACCCCACCAACCACCCCCACCATCTATTATATAAGCAAAGTGAAATCTAGTGACTATAATAATAGTGCAACCTGTTGGCTAAGCAACAACCAGCACAGTAAATGTACAAAATCCAGAGAAATAGCAACAACAATCTTCAAAATATGACTACTTAAAAAGACAGAAGGACTCCAGGTTTTAGATATAGAGAGACTATCAGAGAAAGACTATAGAAAACTCACTATGAAGTCTCTCCAAGATATATAAAACAAGTACTAAAGGGAGGTATTGGTAGAACACAATATTAGCAAGGGATCTTAATGCACCACTCACAGCAAAAGACTGATCATCCAGACAAAAAACCAATAGGGAAATAGTGATTTTATATACAGAATATATTTTATATATTTATACATTTTATATAAATATATAAAATAAAAATATACATATATATTTTATATACAGAATATATATATATACAGAATTTACCATTTCAATATAAGTGAGCAAACATTCTTCTCAAGTACATATAGGTCATTCACAAAGATTGACCATATGCTGGGCCACAAAGACAGTCTAAACAAGTATGTGAATATTTTTTTATTTTTTAATATTTTAAAATATGTACTTATTTATTTTCCCTTTTTTGCCCTTGTTTTTATTATTATTGTTGTAGTTATTATTGTTATTGATGTCATCATTGTTAGGACAGAGAGAAATGGAGAGAGGAGGGGAAGACACGGGGAGAGAAAAATAGATACCTGCAGACTTTCTTCACCACCTGTGAAGCGACTCCCCTGCAGGTGGAGAGCCAGGGGCTCAAACAGGGATCCTTAAGCCAATCCTTGCGCTTCAGGCCACATGCGCTTAACCCACTGTGCTACTGCTTGACTCCCCAATTATGTGAATATTAAAATCATAAAATACTTCTTCTCAGATCCTTATGGCATGATGCCAGAAATCAACCACAAAATGAAAAGAAAAACCGAAAAAACAAAACAAATCCCCCAAAGTCTAGAGTCTAAACAAACATGTTTTTGAATAACACATGGGTCACTGAGGAAATAAAGATTAAGAATTTCTTAATATTAATAAAATTGAAGAAACCAGTTTTCAGACTTTATGGAATACAGCAAAAGAAGTCTTGAATATTTATTTATTTGTTTATTATTGGACAGAGACAAAGAAATGAGAAGTGAGAGGTAAAGAAGGCAAAAGACAGAGACACCTGCAGCCCTGCTTCACCACTCATGAAGCTTTTCCCCTGCAGGTGGGGACCAGGGGCTTGAGCCCAGGTCTTTGCACACTGTAATGTCTGCACTTAACCAGGAACATCACCACCTGGCCCCCACAAAAGCACTCTTCAAAGGGAAGTTTATAGCAATACAGGCCAACGTTAATAAGGGGAGAAATAGCCAATAAACCATCTAACAACCCAATTGAATTAATTAGAAATGGAGCAACAAAGAGCCAAAGGTCAGCAGGAGACAGGAAATATTTTAATTAGAGCAGAAATCAATTAAAATAAGATGAAGGAAGCAATATTATTTACAATTAAATCCAAAAAGACAACCCCCTTAACCCCCTGTGTTACCACCCGACTCCCTGGTTAATACATTTCTAATAATGACTTGTTCTTTGAAATATTAAATCTCCTAAAAGCTTAAACCAGGGAGAACAAAAGCAACTGGTGGTGTTCCTTTATAAGATACAGCTATAAGTAAATAGCATAAGAGGACATAAATTATGACAAGGTCTGGGGAATGTTATGCATGTACAAACTATTGTATTTACTGTTGAATGTAAAACATTAATTCCCCAATAAAGAAATAAATTTTAAAAAATTATGACAAGGTCTTATATGCTACAGGAAATCCTAACAATGGGATTTTAAAAGTAATTGCCGAAGATTTAGTAATAGCTATAACTATTGCTTTCTTTTCTTTTTTTTTTCTTTTTTGCCTCCAGGGTTACTGCCAAGGCTCGGTGGCTGCACCACAAATACACTGCTCCTGGAGACCATTTTTTTCCCTTTTGTTGCCCTTGTTATTTTATCATTGTTGTGGTTATTGTTATTGTTGTTGTTGTTGCTGTCATTGGATAGAACAGAGAAAAATTGAGAGAGATGGGGAGACTGAGAGGGGGAGAGGAAGATAGACACCTGCAAATCTGCTTCACCGCCTGTGAAGCAACTACCCTGCAAGTGGGGAGCCGGTGTCTCGAACCCGGATCCTTATGCCGGTCCTTGTGCTTTGTGCCACGTGCGCTAGCGCCCAACTCCCTATTACTTTCTTAAACCCTAAGACAGCAGGAACCTTCCCCTTTCTCTATAAAGCCCATATTTCTCCCAGTCCTGAAACCTCTAGGGCGAGACCCACTTTCCTGCATGTTCTCCCAGTTCATACCAAATGAGACTGCACCTGCTGATCCCAACTTAATCAAAGCAGCCAATAGCACCTCAGCATGTTTCACTTCGGACTGCATCCAGAGATGTCAAGCATGGAATGTGTACCCACCAGCTTCATTACTCTGATGAGACCTTTCCTAGAGCATAGAACTCCTTAAATTTATTTCAGGTGGTACACTTCTTAACAAACCTCAAAACCTAGATATAGACCAGGGTCCATGAGATGGGGCATAAGTACATATATCCAGAAGTTGAAGGAGGGACATATACCTTAAAGTAAAAGTGCACAGTAGTTTGCAGTGAGTCAATGTAGCAAGCAAGCAGAAAGACCTAAAAAGACACCATAAAGTGAAATAGTTTCTTCTTAGCCCTAGATACCCTCTTCACCTTCCTTCTATTTCACGTCCCTCAATCGCACCAAAACCTTGTCAGACAAAGTAAGGACTATAAAAGTTGAATAAGGGCAAGAGACTTGCGTACTTTAATGATGAGTCTTTAGTCACTACCAGGCCACCCCATCACCTGGGACCCTAGTCAGAGAGTCCTGGGACTTGCTCACAGACATGATGAGCCTAGACCTCTAACAGATCCCTCTCACCACTGTCACTGGTCATCTTTATCAGGAACAACATAATGGACCCCTCTGTGGGCCCCTATCAAATTTGGCCCTCAATGTGAAGCAACAATGGTAAGTACAGTTCCACTCTGAAGGGAGGTTGGATAGTATATATACTATCTGGATATATACTATCCAGAGTATATATATATATATACTCTGCCTCTCACCCAAGGATGATGAGTCCTGAAATAGGCGAAGCCTGGAATATTCTTAGCTGTGACCATGGAATGTGTGCTAAGACCTACAGGGATGCAGAGGTACAGAGGCTCCTGTGCTGACTACGGGTCCCAGATCAGATCAATGGAGCTTACAGTTAACAATATATACTTTCCCCCATATTAGGGAGCTACTCACTTCCCTGATTCAGCTTTCTGGTCCTTTTTCCAACTATGACACCATCTTCCCAGACAATAGCTTAAGTCATCTGCACATTAGATGTCAGGCGCAGGCAAAACTAGTTGGGTCATGGGCCCCCTGGAATTTACCTAAAATAGACCTACTAGCTTTTTCCGTAACAAGAGACTCCAAATCTCCATCCACAATATTCTTGCCTTCAGGTTCATGGTTAGTCAACAATTTGCTCTGCTTTCTATCTTTCATTTTTTTAATTTTCCCTTTTGTTGCCCTTGCTGTTTAACATTGTTGTGGTTATTGATGTCGTTGTTGTTGGATAGGACAGGGAGAAATGGAGAGAGAAAGGGAAGACAGAGAGGGGGAGAGAAAGACACCTGAAGACCTGCTTCACCATTTGTGAAGTGACTCCCCTACAGGTGGGGCTCGAACCAGGATCCTTAGGTGAGTCCTTGCACTTTGCGCCACTTGCATTTAACCCGCTGTGCCACCATCCGACTCCTTCTGCTTTCTATCTTAATTCTTTTTCAGCCACCAGGTTCCAGATGCTATAATGATGCCAACCTGACTTCCTTAGGCAGACAGCCCCACCATGTGTCCTAGTACCCCACTACCCCAGATCCCTGCTCCACTAGGGAAAGAAAGGCTGGGAGTATAGATCAACCTGCCAAAGCCCATGTTCAGCAGGGAAGCAGTTACAGAAGCCAGACCACCCACCTTCTGCACCCCATAATGACCCTGGGTCCATACTCCCAGAGGGATAAAGAATAGGAAAGCTATCAGGAGAGGGGATGGGATACGGAGCTCTGGTGGTGGGAACTGTACCTCTTATCCTATAGTCTTGTCAGTGTTTCCATTTTATAAATAAATATTTAAAAAAAAATAGGAAAGCTATCAGGGGAGGGAATCGCATCTGTGGCAGGAATTACATAGAATTGTATCCCTCTTATCCTATGGTCTTGTCAGTTTTTCCATTTTATAAATAAATAATTTTTAAAAATTACAGTCAACAGTGTTTATACACCTTTCCCATATTTGGGAGCTACTCTCTTCCCTGATCCAGTTCTCTGATCCTTTTTCCAGCATGACATCATCTCCCCAGACAATAACTTGGGGTCCACCTGCATATCAGATGTCAGGCTCAAAAAACAAACAAACAAACAAAAAAACACTAGTATAGTCATGTCATGGGCCCTTTGGAATATAACTAAAATAGGCCTACCAACTATCTACAAAACAGAGACTCCCAAATTTTCATCCACACTAATCCAACCATTAGGTTCATGATTAGTTAACAATTTGTTTGGCTTTATAAATTAACTCGTCTTTCAACCACCAGGTTCCAGATGCTACCATGATGCCAACCTGACTTCTCTGGGCAGACGATCCCACCAATGTGTCCTGGAGCCCACTTCCCCAGAGCCCTGCCCTACTGGGGAAAGAGAGTCAGGCTGCGAGTATGGATCGACCTGACAACACCCATGTTCAGCAGGGAAGCAATTATAGAAGCCAGACTTTCCACCTTCTGCACCCCATAATGTCCCTTGGTCCATACTCCAGAGGGATAAAGGATAGGAAAGCTCAACACCCATTCATGCTGAAAACACTAAAAAAAGGGAATAGGTGGGAAATTCCTCAAGATAGTAGAGTCCATATATAGCAAACCTAAAGCCAACATGATACTCAACAGACAGAAGATGAAAGCATTCCCTCTCAGGGAATGGAGGGAATGTCCACTATCACTGCCGCCGACCTCCCAACTGGGGGCTCAGCAGGCCGATTCAGGGAGAATGAGACTTATAGGTGGGAGGTGGATTCGGCGGGACAGACAACACTGAGACACATGAGTTTCAATGCTGCTGCAATCTTTTACTGATATAGAGATTCTTTTTATAATAGCATAACAAAGAAGCATAAATCAAAAGCTGGCCAAGTCAGTTGACCACAAAGTACGCAGGGTACATTTTTTATAAGTAACACAGACAGGAGGAACTGAAGGCATACAACTACCATCAAAACGAAAGCACAGCCATACTGTTCTTTCATGGGTTATTAACCACATCCCTTTGGTTTCAGACAAAAGTCAATTTATCAGTAAGAACTAAATGCTTTCACTGCTCTCATTTATCCAAAGGGCTATTCTTTCTCCTTCCAAGCACTGGACCTTAATACCCAGAATAGGGGAGGCACTAGTGGGAACACGGCGTCTTGCTCTGATCCTTATGCCAAGCTCCCTTTCCTGTAATCTACCTAAGACAATATGCAGGTGCATTTCAGGGTTGCTATGTAACATGTTTCCTGGGAAAGCTAAAGGACCATTGTCTGTATGATTGAATGTAATATTTCTGAGAATAGTGCTCAGTCCTTGCTCAACCTGGATAGCCAAGTCATTGGGGCTTGAAGTGCTGGGATTTACTGTTGTAAGGGGCTTTTCATCCAGTGGGGTCCCATCTGGAATGTCCAGACTAGACTTGGTGGGTTCCACTGTAAGCGTCTCCGGAGTCTCCTGGACATTCCCTGGGTGGCCTGCATAAAGCATGATAAACAACAACAGTAAGCTTTCAGAAGCGAAACCAAGTCCACCTAGCCATCCAAGGCCTTTCCGCCAACCGGGAGACCCAGGGATCCGTCCACACAAATATCCAGGCTTCTGTCCACCACCTATCTTGGGTACAGTCTTCCGTACAGGAGCTTGTAAGGCCCCTGCCCGGTTCCCTAACCAGGTCACCCGCACTGTTTTGTCACACCGCGGTCGTGGCCTGCCTATCTGGCCAGACAGGTGTGGCATATCACCATTACTATTCAACTTAGTATTGGAACTTCTTGCCATAGCAATCAGGTAAGAGAAAGAAACCAAAGAAATACAGATTGGAAAGGAAGAAGTCAGGTTCTCACTATTTGATATGATATGATAGTATACATAGAAAAACCTAAAGGGTCTCCTCTCCTCTCCCAGATCAACTAGGAATACCAAAGGAGACCACCCGGACCGAAACAAGACAGGACTAGAATGACCACAGGAACCCAGTAAATCACCCATGAGTACAAAGACGCGTGGCTGGTGACAGGAGAGAGGGGCCTAAGGAGAGATTAAGTGGCTGCTAAGAGTTCAACAGTTTATCAGTGGAGACACCACCTCCAGTCTGCTCCACAACAAGGGGACAGCTGAAGGGAGGAAAGGACTCCCCAGAGACTCACTAAGTGCAACTCTGAGTCTCCATTGCTACTACCCTCAGAATCTGGAGCAGCAACAGGGAGGGACACCAGGGGACAGAGATCTAACCAGGAAACTCAGGAGAAGACCTATACCTCGGTGGCATAGCTGAGGGGCTGTGAAAGTCTCTTTGCATAACCACTGGATTATCTCTGCCACACCCTGCTTTATCTCTTGGTCAGGAGTCAGTGATTAAGCTAAGAAACCTATTGATAGTTTAAAAGCCCTCAGGCTCCCATAGCCTACAGGGAAGAAAAAAAAAGAGGCTTTTACACCACTGAGCTCCAACTCAGGGATTGAAAAAACTGTTAACATATATAAAATGGTTAGAACAACAAGAAAAAAATATTGGAGACTCGAACCAGGACAAGAGTCCAGCTAAAAGTCCTCCAGAAGGTGAAGCAGAAAACGAGTTCAACATCCAAACATTAGCTAAGGAAATAATAATAGGAGTGAGTAAAGAATTTGAAAAAATTGTAATCAGAAATGCAGGAACAACAAATGAGAAAATGGAAGAAAATTCTAATTATCTCATGGTTATTAGAGACCTGAAAGCTGAAATCACTTAGCTAAGAAGGCAACTAGCTGAACAAGCTAAAACAGTATCAGAGCAGGGCAACAAAATAGATGAACTCCAGAAAGCAGTAGAGGGCAGAGAGAATAGAATCTATGAGGCTGAAAACAGAATTAGCAAGATTGAGGATGAATTAGAGACAACTAAAAAAGAAGTAAGAGATCTCAAAAAGAGATTAAGAGATGCTGAAAACAACAACAGAGTCCTATGGGATGACTACAAAAGAAACAATATATGCATTATTGGCTTACCAGAGGAAGAAAGAGAAGGGGAGGAAGAAAGCATTCTCCAGGCCATAATAGCTGAAAATTTCTCTAGTCTAGACAACACCAAAGACATAAAGATTCAAGAAGCCCAGAGGGTCCCAAACAGAATTAACCCAGACCTAAAGACACCAAGATATGTCATACTTAGATTGGAAAGGAATAAGGATAAAGAAAGGATCCTCAAGGCTGCAAGAGAAAAACAAAGAGTCACCTACAAAGGAAAACCCATAAGATTAGCAGCAGACTTCTCCATACAAACACTACAGGCCAGAAGAGAATGGCAAGATATCTATCGAGTGCTCAATGAGAAAGGCTTTCAGCCAAGAATACTATATCCTGCTAGATTGTCATTCAGACTAGATGGAAGCATCAAAACCTTCTCAGACAAGCAACAGTTGAAGGAAGCAACCATCACCAAGCCTGCCCTGAAAGAAGTTCTGAAAGGTCTATAAACAACCAGACCACCACAAATAGGACATATATCAAAACACTCTAAAACTCTACAAGAATGGCGTTAAAATATCTTCAATCTTTGATATCAATAAATGTCAATGGCCTGAATTCACCTATTTAAAGACACAGAGTAGGAAGATGGATTAGAAAACACAACCCAACAATATGTTGTCTACAGGAAACTCACCTAACTCAACAAGACAAACACAGACTTAAAGTGAAAGGATGGAAAACTATCATACAAATCAATGGCCAACAAAAAAGGGCAAGAACAGATATTCTCATATCTGACATGATAGACTTTAAAATAGATAAGATTTAAAAAGATAGGAATGGACACTACTTAATGTTCAGAAGATCAGTCAATCAAGAGGACTTAACAATTATTAATATCTATGCACCCAATGAGAAGCCATCTAAATACATCAAACTTCTACTGAAAGAGCTACAGCAATATATTAACAGTAACACAATCATAGTAGGGGACTTCAACACCCCACTATCTCAACTTGACAGATCATCCAGGAAGAAAATCAGTAAAGACATAAGGGAGCTAAATGAAGAGATAGATAAACTAGAACTATTGGACATTTTCAGAGTCATTCATCCCAAGAAACTGGAATACACATTTTATTCAAATCCACATGGATCATTCTCAAGGATAGACCATATGTTAGGTCACAAAGACAGCATCAGCCAATTCAAGAGCACTGAAATCATCCCAAGCATCTTCTCAGACCACAGTGGAATTAAACTAACACTTAACAATCAACAAAAGATTAGTAACAGTCCCAAAATGTGGAAGCTCAACAGTACACTTCTTAACAACTTCTGGGTCAAAGAGGAAATCAAGGAAGAAATCAAAATGTTTTGAGAGTTCAATGAAAATGAAGACACAAGCTATCAAAATATTTGGGACACAGCTAAAGCAGTCCTAAGAGGGAAGTTCATAGCTATACAAGCACACATTAGGAAACAAGAAAAGGCACAAATAAACAGCCTGATTGCACATCTTAAAGACATAGAAGAAGAACAACAAAGGAATCCTAAAGCAACCAGAAGGACAGAAATCACTAAAGTTAGGGCAGAAATAAATAACATTGAGAATAGGAAAACCATACAAAAGATCAATGAAAGTAAATGTTGGTTCTTCGAAAGAGTAAACAAAATCGACAAACCTTTAGCCAGACTCACAAAACAAAAAAGGGAGAAGACCCAAATAAATCGGATAGTAAATGAAAGAGGAGATATCACAACAGACACTGCAGAAATTCAACATATCATGCGAGGCTTCTATGAACAACTCTATGCCACCAAGCTAGAGAACCTGGAAGAAATGAATGATTTCCTAGATACCTACCAACTTCCAAAACTAAGTAAAGAGGAAGTGGATAACATGAACAGGCCCATCACAGCTAATGAAATTGAAACAGTTATGAAAAATCTTCCCAAAAATAAAAGTCCTGGACCAGATGGTTTTACAAATGAATTCTACAAAACTTTCAAAGAAGAACTAATACCTCTACTTTTAAAAGTCTTCCAGAAGATTGAAGACACTGGAATACTCCCTGCCAGCTTCTATGAAGCCAACATCACTTTGATACCAAAAGCAGACAGGGACACAACCAAAAAAGAAAACTACAGACCAATATCTCTGATGAACATAGATGCGAAAATATTGAACAAAATTCTAGCCAACCGGATACAGCAGTATATCAAAAAGATTGTTCATCATGACCAAGTGGGGTTTATCCCAGGCATGCAAGGTTGGTTTAATATACGTAAGTCAATCAATGTGATCCACCAAATCAACAAAAGCAAGACCAAAAACCACATGGTCATAACAATAGATGCAGAGAAAGCCTTTGACAAAATACAACATCCCTTTATGATCAAAACACTACAAAAAATGGGAATAGATGGAAAATTCCTGAAGATAGTGGAGTCTATATATAGCAAACCTACAGCCAACATCATACTCAATGGTGAAAAACTGGAAGCATTTCCCCTCAGATCAGGTACTAGACAGGGCTGCCCACTATCACCATTACTATTTAACATAGTGTTGGAAGTTCTTGCCATAGCAATCAGGCAGGAGCAAGGAATTAAAGGGATACATATTGGAAGAGAAGAAATCAAACTCTCCTTATTTGCAGATGACATGATAGTATACATGGAAAAAACTAAGGAATCCAGCAAGAAGCTTTTGGACATCATCAGGCAATACAGTAAGGTGTCAGGCTATAAAATTAACATTCAAAAGTCATTCCTCTATGCAAACACTAAGTTAGAAGAAATTGAAATCCAGAAATCAGTTCCTTTTTCTATAGCAACAAAAACAATAAAATATCTAGGAGTAAACCTAACCAAAGAAGTGAAAGACTTGTATACTGAAAAGTATGAGTCACTACTCAAAGAAATTGAAAAAGACACAAAGAAGTGGAAAGATATTCCATGTTCATGGGTTTGAATAATTAACATCATCAAAATGAATATATTACCCAGAGCCATCTACAGATTTAATGCTATCCCCATCAAGATCCCAAGCACATTTTTTAGGAGAATAGAAAAATGTTACAAATGTTTATCTGGAACCAGAAAAGACCTAGAATTGCCAAAACAATCTTGAGAAGAAAGAACAGAACCGGAGGCATCACACTCCCAGATCTCAAACTGTATAATAGGGCCATTGTCATCAAAACTGCTTGGTACTGGAACATGAATAGACACACTGACCAGTGGAATAGAATTGAGAGCCCAGAAATGAGGCCCCAGACGTATGGACATCTAATCTTTGACAAAGGGGCCCAGACTATTACATGGGGAAAGCAGAGTCTCTTCAACAAATGGTGTTGGAAACAATGGGTTGAAACATGCAGAAGAATGAAACTGAACCACTGTATTTCACCAAATACAAAAGTAAATTCCAAGTGGATCAAGGACTTGGATGTTAGACCAGAAACTATCAGATACTTAGAGGAAAATATTGGCAGAACTTTTTTCCACATAAATTTTAAAGACATTTTCAATGAAACGAATCCAATTACAAGGAAGACTAAGGCAAGTATAAACCTATGGGACTACATCAAATTAAAAAGCTTCTTCACAGCAAAAGAAACCACTACCCAAACCATGAGACCCCTCACAGAATGGGAGAAGATCTTTACATGCCATACATCAGATAAGAGTTTAATAACCAATATATATAAATAGCTTGCCAGACCCAACAACAAGACAACCCCTTCCAAAAATGGGGGGAGGACTTGGACAGAATATTCACCACAGAAGAGATCCAAAAGGCCGAGAAACACATGAAAAAATGCTCCAAGTCTCTGATTGTCAGAGAAATGCAAATAAAGATAACAATGAGATATCACTTCACTCCTGTGAGAATGTCATACATCAGAAAAGGTAACAGCAGCAAATGCTGGAGAGGGTGTGGGGTCAAAGGAACCCTCTTGCACTGCTGGTGGGAATGTAAATTGGTCCAACCTCTGTGGAGAACAATCTGGAGAACTCTCAGAAGGATAGAAATGGACCTACCCTATGACCCTGCAATTCCCCTCCTGGGGATATATCCTAAGGAACCCAACACATCCATCCAAAAAGATCTGTGTACACATATGTTCTTGGTGGCACAATTTGTAATAGCCAAAACCTGGAAGCAACCCAGATGTCCAACAACAGATGAGTGGCTAAGCAAGTTGTGGTATATATACACAATGGAATACTACTCAGCTGTAAAAAAAATGGTGACTTCACCGTTTTCAGCCGATCTTGGATGGACCTTGAAAAAATCATGTTGAGTGAAATAAGTCAGAAACAGAAGGATGAATATGGGATGATCTCACTCTCAGGCCGAAGTTGAAAAACAAGACCAGAAAAGAAAACGGATTTGAAATGGATTTGGAGTATTACACCAAAGTAAAAGACTCTGGTGTGGGTGGGTAGGTGGGGAGAATACAGGTCCATGAAAAATGATGAATGAAATAGTGGGGGTTGTATTGTTAAATGGGAATCTGTGGAATGTTATGCATGTTCAAACTATTGTATTTACTGTTGAATGTAAAACATTAATTCCCCAATAAAGAAATAAATTATTTTAAAAAAAATGAAAAACCTAAAGGATCCAGCAGAAAACTACTGAAAGTTATTAGGTAATATAGCAAGGTGTCAGGCTACAAAATCAATGTACAAAAATCATTTCTTTATGCAAACACTAAATCTGAAGAAGAGGATATCCAGAAATCACTCCCATTCACTGTTGCTCAAAATCAATAAAATACCTAGGAATAAAACTGACCAAAGAAGTGAAAGACTTGTATACTGAAACTGAGTCACTATTCAAGTAAATAGAAGCTGATACCAAGAAATGGAAAGACATCCCATGCTCATGGACTGGAAGAATTAATATCAAAATGAATATTCTCCCCTGAGCCATATACAAATTTAATGCAATACCCATCAAAGTTCCACCAAGCTTCTTTAAGAAAATTAAAAAAACACTACAATCATTTATCTGGAACCAGAAAACATCTAGAATTGCCAAAAACAATCTTGAGGAAAAGAAACAGAAACGGAGGCATCACACTTCAGTCCCAAACTATATTATAAGGCCATCATCATCAAAACACTCTGGTACTGGAACAAAAATAGGTACACAAACCAGTGGAACAGAATTGAAAGTCCAGAACTAAATCCCCACACCTATGGATATCTAATCTTTGATAAGGGGGCTCAAAGTATTAAATGGAGAAAGGAAGCTCTCCTCAATAAGTGGTGCTGGGAAAACTGGATTGATATTGCAGATGAATGAAACTGAACCACCTTATCTCACCAGAAACAAAAATCAACTCCAAATGGATCAAGGACCTGGATGTTAGACCAAAAACTATCAAATACTTACAGGAAAACATTACTGGAACACTTTCCCACCTAAACCTCAAGGGCATCTTTGATGATACAAACCCAATTGCAAGGAAGACTAAAGCAGAAACAAATCAATGGGACTACATCAAATTGAAAAGCTTCTGCATAGCCAAAGAAACTATCGCACAAAGAGACCCCTCACAGAATGGGAGAAGATCTTCACATGCCATACATCAGACAAGAAATAACCAAAATATACAAAGAGCTCAGCAAACTTAGCAACAAAAAAGCAAATGACCCCATTTAAAAATGGGCAGGGGATATGAATAGAACTAAATAAGAGATCCAAAAGGCTAATAAACACAGGAAAAATTGCTCCAGGTCGCTGATTGTCAGAGAAATGCAAATAAAGACAACAATGAGATGCCATCTCACCCCAGTGAGAATGGTATACGTCAAAAAGGACAGCAACAAATGTTGGAGAGGCTGTGGGGACAGAGGAACCCTTCTGCACTGCTGGTGGGAATGTAAATTGGTCCAACCTCTGTAGAGAGCAGTCTGGAAAACTCTCACAAGGCTAGACATGGACCTTCCATATGATCCAGTAATTCCTCTCCTGGGGTTATACCCCAAGGACTCCATAACACCCAACCAAAAAGAGATGTGTACTCCTATGTTCATAGCAGCACAGTTCATAATAGTTAAAACCTGGAAGTTAACCAGGTGCCCAAGAACAGATGAGTGGCTGAGAAAGCTGTGGTATATATACACAATGGAATACTACACAGCTATTAATAACAATGAATCCACTTTCTCTGACCCATCTTGGATGGAGCTAGAAGGAATTATGTTAATTGAGCTAAGTCAGAAAGACAAAGATGAGTATGGGATGATCCCACTCATAAACAGAAGCTGAGAAGGAAGAAAAGAAAGGAAAACTAAAAGCAGGATTTGACTAAATCTGGAGTAGAACACCAAAGCAAAAACCCTGGAGTGAGGGTAAGGGCGGATGTTTAGCTTTATGAGGTGGGGAGTGGGGGGTGGGGGGGTGGGGGGAATGGGGGGATAGGGAGGGGTGAGGAGATGGGACACAGTCTTTTGGTGGTGGGAATGGTGCTTATGTACACACCTATTAATTTGTAGTCATACAAATCACTATTTATATGAGGGGAAAGATTGAATGTCTCAAACTTTTTAAATATTTATTTATTCCCTTTTGTTGCCTTTGCTGAAGTTTTATTTTTGTAGTTATTGTTGTTGTTGATATCATCGTTGCTGGATAGAACTGGGAGAAATGGAGAGGGGAGGGGAAGACAGAGAGAGGGAGAGAAAGACACCTGCAGACCTGCTTCACAGCCTGTGAAGCAACCTCCCAGCAGGTGGGGAGCCTAGTTCAAACCGGGATCCTTCAGCCGGTCTTTGTGCTTTGCGCCACATGTGCTTAACCAGCTGTGCTACTGCCCAACTCCCTGTCTCAAACTTTTTAATGCACACACCATAGCTGAGTCTTTGATAATTGACTCTCTTAAAAGCTTAGACCAGGGAGAATAGAAGCAACTGGTGACACAGCTATATAAAAATAATGTCAAAGGACATAAATTATGGTGATGTTTTGTATGACACAGCAAATCCTAACAGGGATTTTTCTAAGTTAACTCAATTGCCAAATAATGTGAAATTATAAAAATTATAAAATTATAGCAATAACTATCTATTGTCTTCTTAAACCCTAAGACAGCAGGAACCTCCTGCTTACTCTATAGAGCCTATATTTCCCCAGTCCTGGAACCTCTAGGGTGGGGCTCACTTTCCTGCATGCTTCTCTCAATTCATACCAAACAATGTTGCATCCGCCGATCCCAACCTAATCAACGTAATGAGTACCACATCAACATGCTTTACTGCAGACTGTGTCCAGAGAGGTCAGGCATGGAATGTCAACCCTTCAACCTCATTACTTGGGTGAGACCTTCCTTTCATAGTATTTTCTAATTCCATTCCAGGTGGTTCCTAACAAAGTCCCAAAACCTAGATATAGACCAGGTCCCATGAGATAGAGCATATGTTCACATGTATCCATAAATTAGGGCAAAATATATACCTGATAGCAAAAATACACAACAGTACAAAATTCATAATGAAATAGTGTCTACTTAGATATCCTCCTCACCTAGTTCCTATTATATTTCCCTCCCTCACTCAAAATCTAACCTTATCAAAGCAAGGACTGCAAAAGCTAAATAAGGACAAGAGACTTTAAGGACAAGCATACTTTAATGATGACTCTTTAGTTACTATCAGGCCACCCCATCAGTTGGGGCCATAGTTGGGGAGTCTTGAGATTCCCAAACAGACATGATGGGCCTAGGCCTCGAATAAAGTGTCTCCTTTTTATAAATAAAAATTATTTTAAAAATTAAAAAAAAATAGGAAAGCTATCAGGGGAGGGAACAGCATATGGAATTCCAGTGGTGGGAATAATGTGGAACTGTACCCCTCTTAACCTATGGTCTTGTCAGTGTTTCCATTTTATAAACAAAAACTTTTTAAAAAAGTGAAATGAAAGAACACCTCCTGCTCATGATTTGGAAGAATAATATCATTAAAATGGCAACTCTGCCAAAAGTAATCTATAGGTTCAATGCGATCCTTATTAAAATCCCAATGACATATTTCAAAAAAATTGAACTTATCCAAAAATTTATATAGAGGGAAAAAAAAAAACACCCACAAATAGCAAAAGCACTCCTGAGGAAAAAGGAGAAAAATGAAGGCATCACAATTCCTAACTTCAGTTTATATTACAAAGCAGTAACAGTTAAAACAGCATGGTATTGGGACAAAAATAGACATATGGACCAATGGAACAGGATAGAGAGCCCAGAACTTAGTTCACACATATATAGGACATTATATATAATATAGGGGCCAAAAGTGTCCAATGGGGAACTGGATAACCACCTGCAGAAAAATGAAACTAGACCACCACCTAACACCATACACCAAAATTAACTCAAAATTAGTCAAAGATGTGAATATTAGATACATATAAAAATACACTGGTAAAACATTCCAGGACCTTAACATTGAAGATATATTTGGGGAGTTGGGTGGTATGCAGCGGCTTAAGAGCATGTGGCACAAAGTGCAAGGATCGGTGTAAGGTTCCCGGTTGGAGTCCTTGGCTCCTCACCTGCAGGGGAGTTACTTCACAAGTGGTGAAGCAGGTCTGCAGGTGTCTATCTTTCTTTCCTCCTCTGTCTTCCCCTCCTCTCTCCATTTCTCTCTATCCTATCCACCAATGATGACAATAATAATTACAACAATAAAGCAACAAGGGCAACAAAAGGGAATAAATAAATAAAGATATATTTGTTGACTTCACACCGTGGACAAGAGAGACAACATTAAAAATGAGTAAATGGGGGAGTCGGGTGGTAGCACAGCAGGTTAAGCGCACATGGAGCGAAGCACAAGGACTGGTTTAAGGATCCAGGTTTGAGCCCTCGACTCCCCACCTGCAGGGGAGTTGCTTCTCAGGCATGCTTCTCAGGCAGTGTGTCTTTCTCTCCCCCTCTCTGTCTTCCTCTCCTCTCTCCATTTCTCTCTGTCCTATCCAGCACAATGACATCAATAACAACAATAATTACAACAACAATGAAAAAGCAACAAGGGCAACAAAAGGGAAAATAAATATTAAAAAATTAAAAATGAATAAATGGGACTATATCAAATTAAAAACCTTTACACACATCAAAAAAAATTCCATAAGGATAAACAGGAAACCCAGCAAATGGGAAAAGACATTTTCATACTACACTTCAGACAAGCAGTTAATATCAAACATATGTAAAGAACTAATACAGTTTAACCAAAAGAAAGAACCTAAATAAAACGTGGGCAGAAGGTATGAATAGATAGTTTTCTAAAGAAGAGATACACACAGCCCACAAGCATATGAGGAAATGCTCCAATTCACTCATCATCAGAGAAATGCAAATTAAACCACATTGATATTCCACCTCACACTTGTGAGAATGGACTTCATCAATAAAACGGGAAGATAAGTGTTGGAGAAGATTGGAGAGAGAAAAATTTTATTTCACTCCTGGTTGGGAATGTAAACTGATACAGCCACTATGGAAAATAGTTTGAAGAATCCTTAATTAAATACAAATGGAAATGCCATATAACCCAGCAATTCCACTATGAGGCATATACACAAAATACATAATAACATTGATTTGAAATGATATATGCACCCCCATGTTTATAGCGCGCTTATTCACAATAGCAAAAACCTGGAAACCAAAATGCCCTTCGACAGATGAGTGGATAAAAAAAGTTATGAAACATATACTCAATGAAATATTATTCAGCAGTAAAAAAGATGTCACAGTGCCTTTTTGGATAAAGTCGATGGAATTGGAGAAAATTAAGCTTAGTGAAGCAAGTAAGGGGGTGAGGGACAATTACAGAATGTTTTCACGCATATGCAGAATATAGATAATTGAGTATATGAATGTGAAAAAACAAAATGTCAACCCATTTCCAAGACTGTGGGAGAACTATAGTGGCTATCTATGGGATAAGGGGAGAGGACACAGAACTTTGGTGAATGGAAAGGAATGAACTTTGAAAAGGGAAATGGCATGCAATGGAGTTATAGTGACATAAGAAACTAAATATGCCCCACCAAAAGATTTTTTCTCCCCCAACTTGCAGATTAGGATCTTGGTTTGTTGGATCCTATACCTGATGCTGCTAAGTGGGCCTTCCCTCCAGCCTCCATACGCTCCAGTCCTCAGTTCTCCAGCTTGTGACTTGCCACTATCAATGTTAATAAATATATTTCATAGCCCAGACTATTTGTTATGGACAAGGTTGATTTTTTTACTTGTTTTATTGTATAGAGGTTTTCTCTTTTACTGATAGCAGAAAATCTAGAAGAAAGAAGAAAATCGTTTGTGTAGTTTCTTGGTTCTTGCACTCTTTCCCCCCCAGCACCAAATCACAACTTGATTGAACTAGAAGGCGGATCTCAGCCAAAGGCAACTGGCCATTTCACCCTGTGACTATACCCTAAAGTCTGGTTTCTAGTTGATTTCCAAAAATGATACTAGAGTTACACATTTTCCTCCAGAGGATTTTGCTTGATTCAGATAGATGATAAACCAAGGAAGATAACCTGATATATGCAGATTTCTCTTAATAACAGCTGGAAGCATTTACTAATTTAGTAATTCATGACTTTCAGGTGATTTCTATAACCAGCGCACTCCTGCCTAACAAGAAGGCAGTTGGCTGTTTTTTGTCTCCGGGATTATCGCTGGGTTCGGCGCCTGCACTACGAATCCGTTGCTCCTGGAGGCCATTTTTCCCATTTCGTTGCCCTTGTAAGTTGCTGGATAGGGCAGAGAGAAATCAAGAGAGGGGTGGAAGACAGAGGGGGGCAAAGAAAGATAGATACTTGCAGACCTGCTTCACCGCTTGTGAAGCGACGGCCAGCAGGTGGGGAGCTGGGGGCTCAAACTGTATCCTTACGCCTGGCCCTTGCACTTTGCACCATGTGCGCTTAACCTTTCAGGTGATTTCTTATGAGCACATAGGGGGCTGTATGTGCTAAAATGAGCAACTGTCTTCTCTGTTTTTGGTGGTGGAAAATTCTGGGGATATGGCTCAACCTGCCAACGCCCATTTTTAGCAGAGAAGCAATTACGGAAGCCAGACCTTCCACTTTCTGCACCCCATCGAGAATTTGGTCCATCGGGCCAGGTGCACACACTACAGTGTGCAAGGACTTGGGTTCAAGTCTCTGGTCCCCACCTGCAGCGGAAAGCTTCATAAATGGAGAAGTAGAGCTGCAGGTGTCTGTCTGTCTCTCTCCCTCTCTATCCCCTCCTATTGCATTTTCTCTCTGTTTCTATTAAATAAATAAATTAAAGAATTTGGTCCATACCCCCATATGGATAAAGAATAGAGAAGCTTCCAGTGAAGGGGATGGGATACGGAACTCTGGTGGTGGGAACTGTATGGAATTGTATGCCTCTCATCCTATAATATTATTAATCATTATTAAATAACTGATTTAAAAACATATCATTATATTTAGGGCTGGAGAGCTTACAAGGTTGGATGCCTATTCATGCCAAGCTCATACTTTGGCTCCAGTGGTATGGTGTCTCTCTCTCTAAATGAAAAAGCTAACACACACAACCTAATACTGGGAAGTTGGGCTGGAATTGGAAGTAATATAGGCCAAAAGACTGTGGTCCAAAAACACAGTTTCTGTTACATTCTGCATCACTTCCTAGTTAGATCTCAAGCCTGTAAACACTGTGATTTGCATAACTTTAATTCACCTGAAAATTTTTCTGTCCCACAGAACTAGGAATTACAAATTTTCAGGAGCAGCTTCAAGGTTATTGTTTTGTTTTGTTTTATTTTTATTTTTTTTTTAATTTTTTATTTAAGAAAGGATTAATGAACAAAAACATAAGGTAGGAGGGGTACAGCTCCACACAATTCCCACCACCCAATCCCCATAACCCACCCCCTTCCATGATAGCCTTCCCATTCTCTAGCCCTCTGGGAGCATGGACCCAGGGTCTTTGAGGGTTGCAGAAGGTAGAAGGTCTGGCTTCTGTAATTGCTTCCCCGCTGAACATGGGCGTTGACTGGTCGGTCCATACTCCCAGTCTGCCTCTCTCTTTCCCTAGTAGGGTGTGTCTCTGGGGAAGCTGAGCTCCAGGACACATTGGTGGGGTCTTCAATCTAGGGAAGCCTGGCCAGCATCCTGGTGGCATCTAGAACCTGGTGATTGAAAAGAGAGTTAACATATGAAGCCAAACAATTTGTTGAGCAATCATGGATCCCAAGCTTGGAATAGTGGAGAGGAAGTGTTAGGGAGGTACTCACTGCAAACTCTAGTGTACTTCTGCTTTCAGGTATATATTTTGCAGTAGTTTATGTGCACATAAGCTCTCTCTCACAGAAACTGGTGTATATCTAGGTTATGGGACTTTGTTAGAAAGTGAACTACCTGAGATGAAATTAGAGTGTACTATAAAAGGAAGGGTCTCACCCGAGTAATGAAGCTGAAGGGTTGTCATTCCACACGTGAAGTCTCTGGATACAGTCTGAGGTGAAGCATGTTGAGGTGGCAATCATTGCATTGGTTAGGTTGTGATCGGCGGATGCAATATTATTTGGTTTGGATTGGGAGATGCATACGGGAAAGTGGGCCCTATCCAAGAGTTCCAGGACTGGGGGAAGTAGGGGCTCTATAGTGGAGATGTGAGGTTCCTGCTGTCTTAGGGTTCAAAAAGACAATCGATAGTTAATATTATCATCACATTATTTGTTAATTGGGTTAACTTTGAAAAGTCCCTTTGTTATGGTTATTTTATTTTATTTTATTTTAATTTACCCGAGCACTGCTTAGCTCTGATTTATAGTGGTGCTTAAGACTGAACCAGAAACCTTTGCTACCTCATACATGAAAGTCTTTTTGCATACCATTATGCTATCTCCTTGCCCTTGAGGGCTTTATATGCAAATCTTAAAACTAATTCTTAGTATATAGCTGGATTATAATGAAATCAGAAAGCTACTTGACAGGATTACTTCCTCCTCAGTAACCAAGAGATAATGAAATTATGAATTTGAGCAAGAAATAGGCACAGAAATAAGCCAGAATTTTTGTAAAATTATAGGTAGACAGGACCTACAAGGTTGCAGAGGTTACATAGACTCCTGTGCTAAATATGGGCCCCCAGATCAAATCGATGGGGTTTACAGTCAACAATATTTATATACTTTTCTCATTTTTGGGAGCTACTCTCTTCCCTGATCCAGCTTTCTAGACCTTTTTCCAACTATGACACCATTTCCCCAGACAATAACTTGGGGTCAGGCAAAAACTATTGAAGTCATAGGCCCCTTGGAATATACCTAAAATAGACCTACTAGCAATTTCCAAAATGGAGACCCTAAATGTTCACCTGCAATATTCTTGGTTATAGGTTCATTATTAGTCAACAATTTTTTCTGCTTTATATGTTAACTCTTTTTTCAGCCACCAGGTTCCAGATGCTACCATGATGCCAACCAGACTTCCCTGTGCAGATGACCCCACCAAAATGTCCTGGAGCCCTGCCTCCCCAGAGCCCTGCCCACTAGGGAAAGAAAGATACAGGCTGGGAGTATGGATCTACCTTCCAATGTCCATGTTCAGTGGAGAAGCAATTACAGAAGCCAGACCTTCCACTTTCTGAACCCCATAATGACCCTGGGTCCATACTCCCAGATGGGTTAAAGAATAGAAAAGCTTCCAGTGAAGGAGATGGGATACAGAACTCTGGTAGTGGGAATTGTGTGGAATTGTATCCCTCTTATTCTGTGTTCTTGTCAGTGTTTCCATTTTAGAAATAAAAATTATTTTAAAAAAATTAGAGGTAGACAAGGTTATCTGCTACCAGTAACTGAAAGCTTCTGCTTTTTCCTCTCCTGCCACAAGGTGGCAGAATCCACTATGTCTGAAATCTTCAGGTCACTGAAAGGACGGATTTCCAGTGTACAGGTTATCTCCTTTGGGCTCAGTAATTGTGTCATAATATCTTGGTCTATATTATGTGTTTCCACCTGCTGATAAGCTCTAGATCACTTCAGAAATGTTAAACCAGTAAAATGTTTTCCACATCAGCTTGCTAGTAGCTTATGGCTATTACTGCTACTTATTATTATTATTTTTTAACGAGAGCACTGCTCAGCTCTGGCTTATGGTGGTGTGGGGGATTGAACCTGGGACTCTGGAGCCTCAGGCATGAGAGTCTGTTTGCATAACTATTATGCTATCTACCCACCACCACTACTACTACATCTCCTTTGCCTTCATACACCAATAGTGTAATGGGGGTGGGTGGGTGTTATTTATGTTTTCTAGGGAAACCAACCTCCTTCAAGCAGCTTATATACATTAGTTCATTTACTCTCACAGCAATGCTAAAGAGACACGCATTATTTCCATCCCATTCTATAGATAAAGATATCAGAATGACACATAGCTGGAATTTGGAGGTTCCCTGGTTTAAACCTAGGCTTTACTGTCTCTACAACTAGAGCTCTTAATCATCATGCATTACAAAGAAAAGCTAGTTCATAGGGATACAATGAAGTCATGTTTCTAGGATCAGAGAAAATAGTTCATTGGTGAGATAGTCATTATTCAAATAAAACAAAGACTATGTCCTGAACTAGGGCCCAAATTCAGTACCAGACTACAAAAGCATTCTTGTCACTTCAGTTTGAGCATGTGTTATATATACCCTTTGAATAAAAACTAACCTGGAGTTTTACTTTAGAACTTTGGTTCTAAAAACAGTACATGGTTTTATTTGCTAAAATGTATCACTACTTCAAAAAGAATTAAAATAATATGAGTACACTAGTTTAAAAAATTCTCAAATGCCAAGAAGGAAGTTTAGTATATTAAAAATTCTGAGAAACCCTTCCTAAATGAACTATATTACTTTAACCCAGTTTGATTGCTCCTAACCTGGGTTTGGCCACAAAGAACTTCCTCCGTGTAACCAGTGCTGTTTCTTGGAATCAGCATTTCTTTCAATCCCCTTCAAGAAATGTTGCCTCCTACAAAGTCCAGTAAGAATTTATCACTCCTCTGATCTGCTGTGCTATCATGCCTCTATGCCTCTGCACATAGAATTCCTTCTTCCCAGAGAAGCTTCTCTTCTCCATCTGAATGGACTGCTATTTGCAATGAAGAACAATGAAGATGTAACTTTCCATGAAATATTTTCAGTTTAGCTTTTTCTTTTCTTTTCTTTTCTTTTCTTTTCTTTTCTTTTCTTTTCTTTTCTTTTCTTTTCTTTTCAATTATTTTCTGGGAGTATGGATAGACTTGCCAATGCCCATGTTCAGCAGGGAAGCAATTACAGAAGCCAGACCTTCCACCTTCTGCACCCTATAATGATCCTGGGTCCATACTCGCAGAGGGATAAGAATACGGAAGCTATCATGGGAGGGGATGTGATATGGAATTCTGGTGGTGAGAATTGTGTGGAAATGTACCCCTCTTTTCTTATAGTCCTGTCAATATTTCCATTTTTTAAAACTTTTTAAAAATTTATTTATTCCCTTTTGTTGCCCTTGTTGTTTTTTATTGTTGAAGTTATTATTGTTGTTATTGATGTCATTGTTGTTGGATAGGACAAAGAGAAATGAAGAGAGGAGGGGAAGACAGAGAGTGGGAGAGAAAGATAGACACCTGCAGACCTGCTTCACCTCTTGTGAAGTGACCCCCCTGCAGGTGGGGAGTGGGGAAATATTTCCATTTTATAAGTAAGATTTAAAAAATATTTATTATTGGATAGAAACAGAGAAATTGTGAGGGGGGAGATAGAGAAGGAGAGATATAGAGAGATACCTGCTAGAAGTCTACTTCACCAGTTGTGAAGCTTCCCCCCCCCCACACCCCCACAGGTGAAGACCAAGGGCTTGAACCTCGGTCCTTGTACACTGTAGTGTGTGCACTTAACCAGGTATACCACCACCTGGCCCAAGCTTAGCTTTTTCTTAGATTGTTCCTTTTGGGGAGTCTGGTGGTAGCACAGAGGGTTAAGCGCACGTGGCACAAAGTGCAAGGACTGGTGTAAGGATCCTGGTTCGAGCTCCTGCTCCCCACCTGCAGGGGAGTCACTCCACAGGTGGTGAAGCAGGTCTGTCTTTCTCTCCCCCTCTCTCTCTGTCTTTCCCCATCTCTCTCCATTTCTCTCTGTCCTGTCCAACAATGATGACATTGGTAACAACCACAATAATAACTACAACAATAAAACAAGGGCAACAAAAGGGAATAAATAAATATGGATAAAAAATAAATCTTTAAAAAAAGATTGTTCCTTTTGTTACCAATGCAGTGAGATTTACACTACAGGACTTATACATAATATTTTTAAGATTCATGTTTGTCTCTTGCTCTTTATTTTTTGTAAGAATAATGGGTTCCTAGACTATTGAGTGGGAAAAAGATAAGTCTCTTGAACAAATGGTGTTGGAAAAAAACGGGTTGAAACATGTATAAAAATGAAACTGAACAACTATATTTCACCAAACACAAAAATAAATTCCAAGTAGATCAAGGACCTGGATGTCAGACAAGGAACTATCAGATTCTTAGAGGAAAACATTGGCAGAACTCTTTGCTACATTTTAAAGTCATCTTCAATGAAACAAATCCAATTACAAAGAAGACTAATGCAAATATAAACCTATGGGGCTACATCAAATTAAGAAGCTTCTGCACAGCAAAAGAAACCATCGCCCAAGCAAAGAGACCCTTCATAGAATGGGAGAAGATCTTTACATGCCATACATCAGACAAGAGTTTAATAATCAAAATATATAAAGAGCTTGCTGAACTCAGCAACTAGAAAACAGATAACTCCATCCAAAAATGGGGAGAAGACATGGACAGAATATTCACCACAGAAGAAATCCAAAAGGCTGAGAAACTCATGAAAAAATGCTCCAAGTCATTGATTGTCAGAGAAATGCAAATAAAGACAACAATGAAATACAACTTCTTTCCTGTGAGAATGTCATACATCAGAAAAGGAAGCAGCAGTAAATACTGGAGAGGGTGTGGGGGTCAAAGGAACCCTTCTGCACTGCTGATGGGAATGTCAATTGGTCTAACTGAGAACAGTCTGGAGAACTCTCAGAAGGCTAGAAATGGACCTACCCTATGATCCTGCAATTCCTCTCCTTGAGATATATCCCAGGGAACCCAACACATCCATCCAAAAAGATCTGTGTATACCTATGTTCATAGCAGCACAATTTGTAATAGCCAAAACCTGGAAGCAACCCAGGTGTCCAACAACAGATGAGTGGCTGAGCAAGTTGTGGTATATATACACAATGGAATATTTCTTAGCTATTAAAAATAGTAATTTCACTGTTTTGAGCCTATCTTGGATGGAGCTTGAAGAAACCGTGTTAAGTGAAGTAAGTCAGAAACAGAAGGATGAATATGGGATGATCTCACTCACAGGCAGAAGTCAAAAAAACAAGATCAGAAGAGAAAACACAAGTAGAACCTTAACTGGAGTTGGTGTATTGCATCAAAGTAAATGACTTGGGTGGGGTGGGGGGAGAGTACAGGTCCTGGAAAAGGATGACAGAGGACCTAGTGGGGGCTTTATTGTTATGTGGAAAACTGAAAAATGTTATGCATCTACAAACTCTTGTACTCACTGTCTACTGTAAAACATTAATCTCCCAATAAAGAAATTTTAAAAAAGAATAATGGGCTCCTCTTGTCTCTATTATTACCTGTACCTCTACCTGCACCTAAAACTTAGTAGGAACTCATATTTTCTGATTTGTTTTGGGTGCCAATAATTCAACCCAGGGCCTCATACATGTGAAGCATGCCTTCTGCCACTAATCTGTATCTCTAGCCCACTAGATGTCCTTTTTTTTTTGTCTTTTTTAATTCTATTATATTTATTACTGGATAGAGATGTAGAGAAATTTAGAGGAGAGGGGGAGATAGAGAAATAAGAAGACAGAGAGACACCTACAGCCCTGCTTCATCACTCCTGAAGCTTTCCCCCTGCAGGTAGACACCAGGAGTTTGAACCCCGGTCCTTTCACACTGTAAATGTGTGTGCTTAACCAGGTTCTTCACCACTTGCACTGCCCCCAGACTTTTTTATGAGGTGTTACTATAATGAGGCAACTGAGGTTCAGTATGTTTAAAGAAGACTTACATTCATGCACCTATTGGGCTTCTCATTGCTCAGTTGGGACTCACACATGAGGGACCTTGACTCAGAGTACATAGCTCTTTTCCACTGTCCAAGAAGCAAATTCAAATTCATGGTAGAAATTTAGCTGTTCCTTCATCCGTATTCCATGGTGATAAATGCAAATTAGTTCCACCAAGTCCAACCTTTTGCTCTGGAATTTCAAGAATCAGGAAATAATAAATAGAATGGGCACATAAGATGAATCATACTTGATTTCCTTAGTGTTTTATATGCTATACTCTTTTATCAATCCCCTTTTATGTGCATGATAAAGTGGAAGTGGGTTGCAAAATTCCCCTACTGTTCCATAAAGATAAACAATGAACTGCCTCTTTGTGGCCTACTAGCATTTGTTCTCTAGAGAAATTTTGAAGCTAAAGGCTCTGAAATGATCATTTCTCTCCTCCCCCAGCCTCATCTCCAAGGTTATTGCAGGGGCTCAGTGCTGTTACTATGAATCCACTGCTCCTGGTGACTTTTTTTTTTCATCTTATTGTATAGGATATAGAGAAATTGAGAGGAGAGGATAAGATAGAGAGGGAGAGAGAAGCAACCCCCTGAAGGTGGGGAACTGGGGGCTGGACCGGGTCCTTGCACTTTATACAATATGCACTTAACCTGGTATGCCACTGCCCAGCCCCCATGCTCATTTTTATATATGCCCCAATACCAAGAGACACAACTAGAACCCTGATTTGGAAAAGCTATTGCCTACTTGGGTGACAGAATGGGTTATTCTTGCAATTCACTCATACACCAAGATTTACCTAAATATGTTTCCCTTAAATTTGCAGAGGCAGTGTTGGAATATTTATAAGTAAATATGAGGAAAAGAATACAAAAGCAGCAACCTTTAAACAATCTAGCTAGTAGAATATACAAATTTCATCACCAAGGTATTGCCCAGTACTGGTTTGGCCAACACAAAACTTACTGTACATTTTTTTCTACTTGCTGCAGGTCTCTCTGGGAATAAGCATCCCAAATCCTCCACTCTTGTCTACTTTCCTTTGGCTTCCCCCCACCCCAACTTCCTAACCTTTCTCCAGTGGTGGCTTTTCTGTTTTGTTCACACAACCAGACAGACAGTAGACAATAATAGATAGCCTCTGGTCCAGAGAGAAAAGGATAGTTTTACTTGCTTCATTTGATAACTTCTATAGCTGAAGATCCATCAAAAGTTAGACCAAATTAACTTTGGGGGCATACTATTGTCCTAGAGATGTCTAACAAAGACATACATGGAATGATTGATGCATACATTTATACTTGGGAGAAGTTTTTAAGTCCAGCTAGAGTTGGAAAAAATCACTAAGGATTTGTTAAGCACTTATTATATACAAAACACTGTGCTAAGTGCATGATGTAAATAATCCTATTTGCTCTTGATTACATTTTCTCATTCCAATCCCCAGAAAAATATTGAAGCTTAGGATAACATACCAAATGGCACACAAAAATTTATGGAGCCTGGATTCAAATACAGAGTCAATATGCGGAAGACTAGTGAATAGAGAATATAGTTCTTCTACTGGGTCAGTTCAGTAATGTCTACATTGGTAGTCGAGTGCATTCCTAATTAGAAAAAAAATGTTTTTTTCCTCCAGGGTTATCATTGGGGCTCAGTGCTTGCACTACAAATCCACTGCTTCTGGCAGCAATTTTTTTCCATTTTATTGGAGAGGATGTAGATAAATTGAGAGAGGGAGGAGAGATAGAGAAGGAAAGAGAAAGACACCTGTATATTTGCTTCGCCACTTGTAAAGTATCACCCTGCAGGTGGGGGCTAGGGGTGGGTCCTTGCACTTAGTACTGTGTGCATTGAACTGGGTGTGCCACTGCCAGGTACGCTAATTAGAAATATTTAATCAAGTGTTAGATAAACATTAACCTCAGCATCTACTCAACTAATACAATTTTCTTTTATACTGCTAATAATTTTCTAGATGTCAATATGATTTTTTTACTTATCAGTATAATGGCTTATTCATCATCACCATTACCTGTACTGTGTTTTATGTATTTTTTTGTGGTGTCAGGGTCTCATTCAGGTGTGGTTCCATTAGTCCCAAGCTGACTTACTATTTTTATTTCAGATGGAGAGAATGAAGCAGAGATCAAGAAACAGCATCATAGATACAGTGAGACATAGGGAGAGATACCATATCAGAACTGCCCCCAGTGTACTCCCATATGGTGCTGGGACTCAAGCCTGGGTAATGTGCATTGCAAAACAGGAACCCACGTCTGTGGGCTTTTGCTCCAGTCCCTAGTTCACTGTTTGAATTGCCACATTCTAAACAATTTCATTTTATTGATGCTGGGGCTCATGTGGAGTGGCTCCAGCCAGGAGGCAAGTCACCAATTCTCCCTCACTAGCTCAAGGGCTCAGTGATTCAGAAAGGAGACATCGGGGAGTATTCTGGTACAAACACTCATTTATTTGAAGGTGTGTTTGGGTTAATATAAAAAGTTAAACAAAGAACAAAATACATCAGAATTCATAGGTTTCTTAAAGGTCAGCTTGCCCCTATGGTGGGGGTTGGTATGACAAGAGTTGATATGATACATAAAGGTTAAATCAATTAGTCTCCTGATGCAGGCATTTAGTTATCCAAAGGCATTCGAGAGAAGAATAGGGGTTAAACCAGTACGGTGAGATAGAGAAGGAAGAATAAGGCTTGATGTGAATTAAGGACATCAAAGGATACCAGGAAATAAGATTTGGGGGGCTTTTCACTGTCTGGTGTTAGGAGTGTGTGACAGGATGTGTTCTCCTTTGTGATCAAAAGGTGAAGCAAATATGTGAACCCCAAGTGAAAGAACCTTAAAGCAGGCAACCATTTGGCCTGACAGCAGGGGGAACTGAGTGTGAGAATCCTGCAGGATTTCTGTGAGCTTGAGAGACTAACAAGGAGTAACTGAATCTGGGAGACTTTTCCCTCTTGGCTCATCTCTATAAGGAGAGAGGCTAACAAGTGGGGTGTCTTTCCGAGGATGGGGGGAGCTTCCCTAAGCTTTACCAAGCTTTCACATTGTCCCACATATTTATTTATTTGCCTCTAGGGTTATCACAGGGGCTCGGTGCCTGCACTGTGAATTCACTGCTCCAGGAGGCCATTTTCCCCATTTTGTTGTCCTTGTTGTTCACTTGTTATAGTTGTTATTGTTGTTGGATAGGACAGAGATAAACTGAGAGAGGAGGGGAAGACAGAGAGGAGGAGAGAAAAATAGACACCTGTAGACCTGCGTCACCACTTGTGAAGTGAACCCCTGCAGGTGGGGAACCAGAGGCTTGAGCTGAGATCCTTACACCAGCCCTTGAGCTTTGCGCTATGTGCACTTAACCCACTGCACTACAGCCCAGCTCCTGTAAAATTTTATTATCTTTATTGGATAGAGACAGCCAGAAATTGAGAGGGTAGGGGATGATAGGGAGGGAGAGAGACAGAGAGACACCTGAAGCACTGCTTCACCACTGGCAAAGAGAACCAGGGGCTGGAACCTAGGTCCTTGCACATTGTAATATGTGCTCTCAACCAGGTGCACCACAACCTGGCCTCCACATTTGATGGTTATACCTGATTATTTGGATCATAAACAGGTACCAATGTTCCCACTGGTGGATTTAAGCTATTATTATTATTTTATTATTATTATTGATTTCTCAGTAATGATTGGCAAGACCATAGGGCAAGAGGGGTAAAATTCCACACAATTCCCACCACCAGAGTTCTGCATACCATCCCCCTCATTGGAAGCTTTCCTATTCTTTATCCCTCTGGGAGCATGGAACTAGGATCATTATGGGTTGCAGAAGGTGGAAGGTCTGGCTTTTGCTTCTCCTCTGGACATAGGCATTGGCAGGCTAATCTATACTTCCAGCCTGTTTCTATCTTTCCCTAGTGGGTCAGGAGTCTGGGGAGGTGGCACCCCAGGACACATTCATGAAGTCATCTGTCCAGTGAAGTCAGGTTGGTATCATGGTAGCATCTGGAACCTAGTGGCTAAAAAAGAGTTAAGATATAAAGCAGAAAAATTTGTTTAATAATCAAGGACCTAAATGTAAAAGTATAGCATATGAGATTTAAGGTCTCCATTTTGGAAAAAGCTAGTAGGTATTTTATTGAGGAAATGTTATTTTACAAGACAATAGTCTTATAAATATTTCTAAGGTTTTCTATTACCTTGTTATTATAAGAAAAATCTATGGAATGCACAGATATATGTGCATATATAAAATTAATTGTATGTCTCAAAGCTTTTCAAAACACAAACTGAATCTTTTCAATATATAGGCTGTGAAATTGATATGCAGACTCTCTCAAAAGCCTAGACCAAGTAGATCAGAAGCAACCAATATCACAGCTATATACAAGATACTGGGTACTGTACAGCAAACCCTAACAAAAGGACTTTTCAAAGTTAACCCAATTACCAAACAGTGTGATGATAACATTAACTATCAATTGTCTTTTTGATCCCTAAGACAGCAGGAACCTCACATCTCCACTATAGAGCCTCTAGTTCCCCCAGTCCTGGAACCCTTGGATAGGGCCCACTTTCCCGTATGCCTCTCCCAATCCATATCAAATAATATTGCATCTGCCAATCAAAACCTAACCAACACAACGATTGCCACCTCAACATGCTTCAGCTCAGACTGTGTCCAGAGACTTCATGTGTGGAATAACAACCCTTCAACTTCATTAATTAGGTGAGACCTTTCCTTTCATAGTATACTCTAATTTCATGTCAGGTGGTTCACTTTCTAACAAAGTCCCAAAACCTAGATATACACCAGTTTCTGTGAGAAAGAGCATATGTTCATACGTATCTGTAAACTACTGCAAAATATATGCCTGAAAGCAGAAGTGTACTAGAGTTTGCAGTGACATTTCCCTAACATTTCCTCTCCACTATTCCAAGCTTTGGGTCCATGATTGCTCAACAATTTGTTTGGCTTTGTATGTTAACTCTCTTTTCAGTCACCAGGTTCCAGATGTCATCAGGATGCCGGCCAGGCTTCCCTAGACTGAAGACCCCACCAATGTGTCCTGGAGCTCTGCTTCCCCAGAGACCCACCCTACTAGGGAAAGAGAGAGGCAGACTGGAGTATGGACCGACCAGTCAATGCCCATGTTCATTCAGCAGGGAAGCAATTACAGAAGCCAGACCTTCTACCTTCTGCAACCCACAATGACCCTGGGTCCGTGCTCCCAGAGGGATAGAGAATGGGAAAGCTATCAGGGGAGGGGGTCGGAAATGGAGATTGGGTGGTGGGAATTGTATGGAATTATACCCCTCCTACCCTATGGTTTTGTTAATTAATCCTTTTTTAAATAAAAAAAATATATGTGCATATGTATACATATATGTATACATTTGAATAAATCATTCAGAAACAGGTTCCTAAAAGTATGACTTGCTACTTCAGAGTTGCAGGATACATGTACTGAACTATTGTATTAACTACTGCCAAAATGCCCACTGAAAAGATAATATCATAAATCATTCCATAAGTCCAGCATGGCAAGGATTTTTCTAAAACCTTTGACAGAATCAGGTTTTATTACCTATACTTTTAATTATAAAAATATAATAGAGGGTGTGAGAGATAGCATAACTAGTTATACAAAGAAACTCATGCCTGAGGCTCTAAAGTCCCAGGTTCAATCCCCACTGCCCCACCATAAGCCAGAACTGAGAAGTGTTCTGGTAATAAATAAAATTCTCTCTCTCTCTCTCTCTCTCTCTCTCTCTCTATATATATATATATATATATATATATATATATGAATAAAAATGAACTAAAGTCTATTTAAGTGAACACCAAATGGAGAGTAAAATGGTATTCAGGTTTTGAATTTGTTAATGCTATATGAGATTAGAAGTGTGTGTGTTCCTGTGCAGATTATGGGCCCCAGGCCAAATCGATGGGGTTTACAGTCAACAGTATTTATATACTGTTCCCATGTTTAGGAGCTACTCTTTTCCCTGATCTAGCTTTCTAGTCCTTTTTCCAACTATGACACCATCTCCCCAGACAATAACTTGGGTCCACCTGAATACTAGGTGTCAGGCCAGGGCAAAAACTAGTAAAGTCATGGGCCCCTTGGAACATACCTAAAATAGACCTACTGGCTACTTCCAAAATGGAGCCCCCAAGTCTTCATCAGCAGTATTCTTGTCTTTAGGTCCATGATTAGTCAACAATTTGTTCTGCTTTATATCTTTTTTTTAAAGTATTTTATTTATTTATTTTATTTTTGAGAGAGATGCAGAGAGAGAAAGACACAGAGAAACACCAGAGCACTGCTCAGCTCTGGTTTATGGTGGTGAGGGGGATTGAACCTGGGACTTCGGAGCCTCAGCCATGACAGTCTCTTTGCATAACCACTATGCCATCTACCCCCACCTCTGCTTTATATCTTAACTCTTTTTCAGCCACCAGGTTTCAGGTGCTACCGTGATGCCAACCAGACATCCCTGGGCAGATGACCCCTCCAATATATTCTAGAGCCTCACCTCCCCAAATTCCTGCCCCACTAAGGAAAGAGAGAGACAAGCTGGGAGTATGGATCGATCTGCTAATGTCCATGTTTGGCAGGGAAGCAGTTATAGAAGCCAGACTTTCCACCTTCTGCACCCCATAATGACCCTGGGTCCATACTCCTAGAGGGATAAAGAATAGGAAAACTATCAGGGGAAGGGATTGGACACAGAGTTCTGGTGGTGGGAATTGTGTGGTATTGTATCCCTCTTATCCTATAGTCTTGTTAATATTTCCATTTTATATATAAATAAATAATATAAAAAATAAGTGTGTGTGTTTATTTGCCTTGCCTCTGAGAAAGCTACTTCTTCATGCCTTTTGTGACAGTAATGTTGAAGCACTCCTCTGAAAATTTTTCCTTTTATAAGTTCCATTCTATTCTTTCCTGAGTTTCCCATTCTTTGAAGACTGTTTTCTGAGTGTCCTTCCCAGTTCTGCCTATGTGCCACTGAAACAATACAACATTCCACAGAAACCAAGTATGCACCTTACATTAAGCACTTAAAGTAAAATGCTTTAATTATTTGCACTGTGTGAAATAAAAGAAGATATAAATCTCACTATGAGTGGAAAAGCTCAAATTAGAGCTCTAGATAAATTTTAATTTTATATCACCATAGTATTATATTCAAAAAAGTTCAAGCATTTCCAAAGTTCTCTCTTAATCCTTCCACATATACATATTCTATGGGTTTCTTATTCATTCACTTAATGTAAGTATCTTTTTGAGCTCCTGCTCTGCATAATCTACTAGGTAATGTCATGTGGATGTACTGTGGGTGATATAAACTAAACAAGGACAAAATGGAAATCATTGTCTTCTTCAGTTCCCACAGACATTCTCCAAGATAATTTCCTCTGGATAATATTTTATTTCATTGCACTGCAATTTCCAGTTGCCCAAGCTAGATATTTCAAAGTCAACTTTGACTTCTGCCCTCCATCACACCTCACATCTAATTAGTTCCAAAGTCTTCTCAATAAAGACTCCAAATAGTTTCTCAATCCACCTGTCCACATTCATTATACTATGGCTTTAGATGATCAAGACTCTGACAAGAGAATCTTCAGACTATTAAATCTTCCTTCTAACTGATTTCTGTACTTCTAGTATCTCCCAAGATTGCATCTATCATTCCTACTGCTGTCAGAATTATTGCTCCAAAGCTAATCCTGGTCAGGTCACATCTTGCTCAAAACTCCTTGATAACTATCATCTGTCTGATAATAAATTCTATATACCTTAAGCATGGCACACAAAGTTTCCAAAATCAGACACCAGTTTATTCTTCCAAATTCATTCTTCATATTCCTACTCTCCATTCTCACTTACTTTTCCTCAGAAATTACCAGTGATATCTATGCTGCTATGTTGCTCATACTACTAAAATGTCCTCTTGTTTGCTGATACCTTTTTCTTTCTTTCTTTCTTTCTTTCTTTCTTTCTTTCTTTCTTTCTTTCTTTCTTCCCTTTTGTTGTCCTTGTTGTTTTATTGTTGTAGTTATTATTATTATTATTATTGTTATTGATGTCATCATTGTTGGATAGGACAGATAGAAATGGAGAGGGGAGGGAAAGACAGAGGGGGAGAGAAAGATAGACACCTGTAGACCTGCTTCACTACCTGTGAAGTAACTCCCCTGCAGGTGGGGAGCCAGGTGCTCAAACTGGGATCCTTATACCCGCCCTTGTGCTTTGCACCACCTGTGCTTAACCTGCTGCGCTACTGCCCGACTCCCCTGATACTTTACTTTTCTTTGAAGACTCAACATCCTGCTCCCAACACATGGTTTCCACCCACATTTCCAGTCTCATAGTTTACTAATTTTCCTTTTTTGCTTGCATTTCTGTTAAAAATTTATTCCATACTAACTTGTAATCTGGTCATGTTAATGATGTCTCTTTTTCTGAATTGACTCTTTTTTCTATATTTATTTTTCCCTTTTTGTTGCCCTTTTTTTATTGTTGTTGTTCTGATGTCATCATTGTTAGATAGGACGGAGAGAAATGGAGAAAGAAGGGGAAGACGGAGAATGGGAGAGAAAGACAGACACCTGCAGACCTGCTTCACTGCCTGTGAAGCAACTACCCTGCTGGTGGGGAGCCGGGGGCTCAAGCAGGGATCCTTACTCCGGTCCTTGCGCTTTGTGCCTCCTGGCTTAACCCACTGCACTATCGCCCGACTCCCTAAAGTGACTCTGTATCTTAAAACAGTAACATTTTTAGTGCTTAGGAGGAGCTGGATATGTACATAATGAAAACTAAAATATATTTGTGATTTAGGTAAAAGATTAAAAAGCCTCACAATTTACTTGCAAGTCTGAGATTTTCTGTCTTTCTTACAAACTGAAGCAGTGGTGGGGAATGTCTGGTCCATGGGCCATACATTGCCTGCAAAATCATTTAATGTGTGTGTGTGTGTGTGTCTGCATGTCTGTGTGTGTGCTTTTTTCTTAGCAACATTAAGTGCTAATTTTAAAGTTTGTAACTTTGTGTGGTCTATTAATGATGCTATAAATATCTAAATAGCCCTTTTAAAAAATCCCCCCCCAACTAAAGTCTTATCTGAAGCCCATGAAGCCACTTTTTAAACTTAAAATTGACTCTTATTTTAGGGGTTAGTTCTGCTTTCACTTCTTTGTAGAAGCTTCCAGAGCCAAGAATTTGGGCTTCTGGCAGTGGAAGTCCAGTGAGTATTGTCACTGGGTTTTTGGAGGAGGTGGGGTGGAAAGAACAAAAGCACATTGGAAAATTAGCTGAGTTCCAGGACATCTGGGATTGATAACTCCAGTAAGATTCGAAAGCAAAGAGAACAATTCTTGTACTGTATTTTCCTTCTCCTTCTCCTTCTCCTTCTTCTTCTCCTCCTCCTCTACCTCCTCCTCCTCTACCTCCTCCTCCTCTACCTCCTCCTCTTCTACCTCCTCCTCTTCTACCTCCTCCTCCTCTACCTCCTCCTCCTCTACCTCCTCCTCTACCTCCTCTTCCTCTATCTCCTCTTCCTCTACCTCCTCCTCTACCTCCTCCTCCTCTACCTCCTCCTCTTTCTCCTCCTCCTCCTCCTTCTTCATCTTCTTTTTTTGACATTTAGGCTTTGGCAGTTACTTCTATGGCTTTGCTCAGCAGTTCTTGAAGAATGAGATATGATCTTGTTTTAGAAAAAGAAAAACCATTATTGACTTAACTGTGGCTACAGCAAAGTCCTTCAAAAGGTTCTTTTCAACCCTTGTATGGACTTTTTTTTATGGGTCTAGACCTCAGTGTCATTTTCAGATAAAAGAATTAAGGCTAAAAAAAATAATAAACTCCTGGATAAGGGCAAGAAAGTTCCCAAAATTATGTCTATTTGGTCAATACTAGGCCACACCAACATCTGGGGCCTTAGTCAGGGAATCCTTGGATTCCCACATAGATATGGGCATAGACCTCTAATAGAGCTCTCTAACTGGTCACTTTCATCAGGAACAACATCATAAGCCCTCTTGTGAGCCTCTCCAGGACTTTGCCCTAACTATAAAGTAGCAGTGGTAGGGAATGCCCCATTCTCTGAAGGGTGGCTGGATCATCTTACCCTGCCACTCTAGGAAGACTGGTCCTAAAATGAGTGCAGCCTAGAATGTCCCCAGCTGTGACCATGAATAGTAAGTTCAGACTGACAGGGACTCAGAGGTTACACAGGCTACTGTGCTAAATATGAATATATATGGGCCTAAATCAGATTGATGGGGTAAAAGTTAAATATATATATTCAAGTTTGGGAGCTACTCTCTGCATTAATCCAGTTTTCTAGCCCTATTCTCAACTTTGACACTATCTTTCCAGACAATATTATTAGTCCATCTGCATGTTATCCATCAAGCTCAGGCAAAAATCACTAAAGTCATGGGCCCCTAGCAACACATCTAAAATAGACTTCTTAGATTCTCTCCACCCTAATATTCCTGCCCTCATCTGCTCTATTCCTGCTACTTGGTTCTTGTTTTTTAAACATTTTGTCCTGCTTTTTATCTTACTGTCTTTCAGCCACCAAATTACAGTTTGTACTATGATTCTATCTTGACTTCCTTGGGCAGAGATCTCACATCTCTAGAGCCTACCCTAGTAGAGAAAAACAGAAACAGGTTAGGCATATAGATTAACCTGCCAATGCCCATGTCCAGTTGAGAAAGTTACCAAAGCCAGAAATCCCACCTTCTGCACCTCATAAACAGTATTGTCCCAACCTCCCAGAGAGGGTATAATGTTAGGGGAAGATGTCCAAAGGGCTTTAAACTCCTTCAAAACCCATAGAGAGAAGAGAAAAAGTCGAAGGAGAAAAAGGACATTTGGAAGTAGGTGTAGGTGTGACTTAAAAAGGAAGAGAAAGCTGGACCATAGGAAAAAAGGGGGAATAATATATAAATACAGAAAGTTATAGAAATAATAGTCAATCCATATCTGCAACCTTGGTAGAACTATTGAAGTTTATAATGTTGGTAATGGGGACACAGAACTCTGGTAGTGGGAATGGTGTGGAATTATACTCCTGCTATCTCATAATTTTGTAAATCAATATTATATCATTGACAAAATAAAATGAAAGAGAAAGAAAAAAGAATCAAGCTCCCAATAATCCATATATGTATAGTGGTGATTGTTGGGAGATAGTTCCCGTGGTAGAGCATACATTACACCATATGAGTCCCTAGGTTCAATAACATATGAAAACACCATAGAGAGCACTATGATCTAAGCATGGTGAAGCAGTGCTGAGAGAAACAGAAAGAGAGAGAGAGAGAGAAAGAGAGAAGGAGAGAGAGAGTGTGTGTAAGGCAGGTGCGTGGGAGGTAGCTCAGTGGCTTAGGCACTCAACTCTCAAACATATATCCTGAGTTTTATATTACATGTTTTATATTTACATGTGCCAGACTGATAATCTGGTTTCCCCCCCCTCTTTCTCTCTCATGAATAAATAAACAAATCCTTCTTTAGAAAAAAAAAGGGGGTTGCCAGGTGGTGGTACACCTAGTTAAGCACACACATTGCCATGCGCAAGGACCTTTGTTCAAACTACCCCCCACCTGATCCTCACTTGCTGGTGGGAAGCTTCATAAGTGATGAAGCAGTACTGCAGGTGTCTCTAGGTCATTTTTTTCTCATTTTGTTGCCCTTGTGTTGTCGTTATTGTTGCCATTGATGTTGTTGTTGGATAGGACAGAGAGAAATGGAGAGAGATGGGGAAGACGGAGAGGGGGAGGGAAAGACAGACACCTGCAGACCTGCTTCACAATCTGTAAATTGACCCCCTTGCAGGTGGGGAGTTGGGGGCTTGAACCAGCATCCTTACACAGGTTTTTGTGTTTTGTGCCATGTGTGCTTAACCCGCTGGCTACCATCCAGGCCCCTCTTCATCTCTATCTTTCCTTCTCTCAGTTTCTCTCTGGCCTATTAACTAAAAATATTTTGGGGCCAGGTGGTGGCACAACTGGTTAAGAGCACACATTACAGTGTACAAGGACCCTGGTTCAAGCCCATAGTCCCCACCAGCAGGGGGAAAGCTTCACAAGTGGTGTCTCTTTCCCCTCCCTATCCCTTCTCCTCCCTCAATTTCTATCTCTTTCCAATAATAAGTAAAAAAAATATTTTAAAAAGGAAAAAGAAAATGCATACTGCCTGGGTTTTGAACTAGGTTATATCAGTGCTTCTGTGATTCTTTTAATTAATTAATTAATTGATTAATTAGTAAATAGGTTAATAAGAGTATAGATTAACATAGTTTCCACCACTGTAGTTCTATGTACTTATGCCTACTCCCCTACAAATGAGCTTAAAACCTATGCTTTCCCTGCCACAAAGTCTTTTCCTTTCATGCAACACTCCAAACACAGTCCAAGTTCTGCTTGGACTGTGTTTCCCTTTCTGTTCTTCTTTCTCAACTTCTGATTATGAATGCGGTCATCCCATACTCATCTTTATCTTGCTGGCTTATCTCACTTGACATAATTTTTAAAAATTATTATTTTATTTTTTTGTTAATTTATTTTTTATTTAAGAAAGGATAAATTAACAAAACCATAGGGTAGGAGGGGTACAACTCCACACAATTCCCACCACCTAATCTCCATATCCCATCCCCTCCCCTGAGAGCTTTCCCATTGTCTAACCCTCTGGGAGCATGGTCCCAGGGTCATTGTGGGTTGCAGAAGGTGGAAGGTCTGGCTTCTGTAATTGCTTCCCTGCTGAACATGGACATTGACTGGTCGGTCCATACTCCCAGTCTGCCTCTCTCTTTCCCTAATAGGGTGGGTCTCTGGGGAAGCAGAGCTCTAGGACACATTGGTGGGGTCTTTAGTCCAGGGAAGCCTGGCCGGCATCCTGATGGCATCTGGAACCTGGTAGCTGAAAAGAGAGTTAACATACAAAGCCAAACAAATTGTGGAGCAATCATGGACCCAAAGTTTGGAACAGTGGAGAGGAAGTGTTGGGGGGGGGTACTCACTGCAAACTCTAGTGTACTTTTGCTTTCAGGTATATATTTTGCACTAGTTTATGGATACGTGTGAATATATGCTCTCTCTCACAGAACCTGGTCTATATCTAGGTTTTGGGACTTTCTTAGAAAGTGATCCACCTGGGATGGAATTAGAGAATACTATGAAACGAAATGTCTCACCCAAGTAATGAAGCTGAAGGGTTGTCATTACACACCTGAAGTCTCTGGACACAGTCTGAGCTGAAGCATGTTGAGGTGGCAATCCTTGCGTTGATTTGGTTGGAATCAGCAGATGCAATATTATTTGATATGGATTGGGAGAGGCATACGGGAAAGTGGGCCCTATCCTAAGGTTCCAGGACTGGGGGAATATAGGCTCTATATTGGAGATGTGAAGTTCCTGCTGTCTTAGGGTTCAAAAAGACAATGGATAGTTAATGTTATCATCACATTATTTGGTAATTGGGTTAACTTTGAAAAGTCCGTTTGTTAGGGTTTACTGTATAGTACCCAGTATCTTCTATATGGCTGTGCCATTGGTTGCTTCTGATCTACTTGGTCTAGGCTTTTGAAAGAGCCTGCATATCAAATACACAGCCTATATATTAAAAAGACTCAGTCTGTGTTTTAAAAACTTTGAGACATACAATTAATTTTTCCCCTCTCATATTAATTAACTAGTGATTTATATGACTACACTTTACTAGGAGTGTACATAAATAGACTTGTATACTGAAAACTATGAGTCACTACTCAAGGAAATAGAAAATGACACCAAGAAATGGAAACCTATCCCATGCTCATGGATTGGGAGAATAAATATCATAAAAATGAATATTCTCCCCAGAGCCATATACAAATTTAATGCAATACCCATCAAAGTTCCACCAAGCTTCTTTAGGAGAATAGAACAAACACTACAATCATTTATCTGGAACCTGAAAACACCTAGAATTGTCGAAACCATCTTGAGGAAAAGAAACAAAAATGGAGGCATCACACTCCCAGATCTCAAACTATATTATAAAGCCGTAATCATCAAAATAGCCTGGTACTGGAACAAAAATAGGCACACAGACCAGTGGGACAGAATTGAAAGCCCAGAAATAAATCCCCACACCTATGGACATATAATCTTTGATAAGGCGGCCCAAAGCATTAAATGGAAGAAGGAGGCTCTCTTCAATAAATGGTGCTGGGAAAACTGGGTTGAACCATGCAGAAGAATGAAATTGAACCACTTTATCTCACCAGAAACAAAAATCAACTCCAAATGGATCAAAGACCTGGATGTTAGACCAGAAACAATCAAAATACTTAGAGGAAAACATTGGTAAAACACCACTTTCCCACCTAAACCTCAAGGACATCTTTGATGAAATAAACCCAATTGCAAGAAAGACTAAAGTAGAAACAAATCAATGGGACTACATCAAATTGAAAAGCTTCTGCACATCCAAAGAATCTATTAAACAAACAAAGAGACATCATTTTTTAAGCTCCATTCATGATAGATCAAAGAAAGTGGATTCATTACTCTTAATAGCTGAGTTAAGATTTCACTGTAAATATATATATATACACACGTGTGTGTGTGTGTGTGTGTGTGTGTGTGTGTGTGTGTGTGTGTGTGTGATAAAAAGGACTTTGTGGTAGCATGGTGGCTGCTTGGTTTCAGTTTAGAACAATTAGGATTTATTATATGGCAGTTCAACAGTACAGGATAGTATGTTTTAGGTACAGCAAGATGGGCAATTATCAACAGAGATAGAGGTTACTCATATGGCTGTTAAGGAGAGTCTTAGAGTTTACCAGCTAGCTCAGTTATATGTGTTCAGTTTCCAGGAGAAGCAGTCATGCATGGCACGCACCTTGAGCATGCAGGAAAGCAGGGAGCCGGGAGAGTGGAGTGCAGGAACAGAGAACAGGACCAGCATGCAGGAACTGAGAGCACCTCTTCCTCCTGGAACTCACTTAAGTTCTACCCTGACATCAGCAAGTATGCTAATTACCTCCAATTTGTCAGCCATATGCTAATTACATAACAACATATATATATATATATATATATATATATATATATATATATATATCTCACAATTTTCTCAGCCATTAGTTTGTTGTTGGATCCCTAGGTTGCTTCCAGGGGAGCCTTCTTTTCAAATCATGAACAAAGAACAGTAAAAGAATGAAAGGATAATCTACCTATACAGATCGTTCATATATATATATATATATATATGATTTGTGGAGATGAGGGTTTGTATGACTGTGAGGGCTCCTGAGAGAATGAGAGAAACTCTAGAACCAGAGCTTCCCCCAGTGTTATGGAATTCCATACGGTGCTAAGGTTTGAACCTAGGTCACACCCACAGCAAGGGAGGTGTCCTATCTGGTGAGATATCTCCATGGCTTTGAATATTTCTCTTTTAAAATAAAAACTTAATGAAATGTTTAGTTGAGGAAACATACATGTTTTCTCTGGAATCACATGTTTTGTTTTTTTGGTTTCATTATTAAGACCCCCTCAAAGCACAAAGTGTACTTTAGATTTGATAGGAGATTCAACCTGTTGGTCTAAGTTTCAAACATATAACATATGGTAGTGATGGCTAATAATTACTCCTGATTACAAATATTCTAGCCCATAGCCCTATTATCTAAAGGCAGTGTGGCACAGATTAAGGCAGAGGGAATTCTCTGTTTTGTCAACATTTATTGAGTTCATACATTTATAACTTTGTTGTTGTTGTTGTTGTAGAGAGATTTTGGTGGTAGAACACAGGATTTGCAAACCTGTGGTCCCAGGTTTAATCTCCAGAATTACATAAAGCATATGGTCTCTCTCTCACACACACTCTTATAATAATAAATAACAAACAACAAAAACAACAACAAAATCCCTTGGGACTGGACAGTAGTGTACCTGGTAGATGACACACATTATCATGCATGAGGACCTCGATTCAAACCCCAAATCCCCAGTGAAGCAAGGCTACAGGTCTATCTCTTACCTCTATTACTTCTGATTTATGTTCTCTAGAAAGAAAAAAAGAGAGGAAGGAGAATGAAAGAATAAAAGAAAGAAAGAGAGAGAGAGTGAAAGAAAGAAGGAACGAAAGAGAGAGAAAGAAAGAAAAAAAGAAAGAAAGAAAGGAAAAGAAAAAAGCCACCAGGTTCTATGAATTTGTTGCACAGGCAATGAGCCCCAGCAATAATCCTTGTGGCAAAAATCAAAACACACACACACCCCAACTCTATGTGTTATATTATTATATTATGTATATTTTAGTTATGGAGAAACAAGACTCAAATGAGTTCATGAAATGTGCCCAAAGTCACATACTAACTGGAAGAAGCAACTTAAAGTTGCTGGGAAATTGTGCAGATGCAGTCACATCTGCCATGTTGTCCCCTCAGGCTATTGCTAGTTCCCTTGAGAGTTGGGACATTCTCAGAGCGCCTGTTCCACCATGTTGTGCCCTCAGGGCGTTGTCAATTCCCCCTGATAATTGGAGTGTTTTGGTTACTCCTCCCCCTTCCCATTCCCTCGAGAGTTATTATCCTACCCTGGAGTGCTATGGTTACTCCTCCCCCTTCTCATTCTCACGAGAGCTATTCCCATAAAAGCCCTTCTTCTTCTGCCCCTCACATCTTGCTCACCTTTCACTTCAGTGATGCAGGGAAGGTTGCTGCACGAGGCAGCCATTTTTGCTATCTCCACATGGCCCAAACTGCTGCTCTCTCACCCAACTCTGAGGTGCCAGCGCAAATAAAGGATTGTGTTCCCTTTCTGCTCCAAACCTCCTTTTTCTGTGTCCTGCCGCCGCTGCAAGTGACATAAAGTGACAGGGCTAACATGAGTAATATATGCTTTTTATCTGTTACTCTTAATACAAAATAATAATGAGACTTCCAGGAGTAGTGGTTTATGAAGTAGCAGTGATCCCACCTCTGCTTTCCCCGAAACAACTATTGAACAAGAGATATAACTGGACACATAATCTGCAGATGAAAAATCTACAGCCTTAGGTGGGTGCCCACATGTGCAGTTGTCAAAAATACAGGAGTGGGTTGGAAGACAAAACCAGTGCTACAGGTGGCAGCAGCTCAGTGACAACCCGCACCATCTTGGACAGTAACACAGTTATCAGACCACCCAGAAGAAAAGAAATTGGAGCTTAAAAACCTCTTAATCTTTGACTCAGGGTTTTTTTTTCCCCCCCTCAGTCTGAGTTTAAGACAGACACAAAAATCAGATAGTCCACAAGATAGCCCAAAGCACCTCTCCTTCACCCACCACCACAGATTATACTGCTGGGAAATTATGCCGATGCAGTCACATCTGCCATGTTGTCTCCTCAGGCTACTGCTAGTTCCCATGAGAGTTATCATCCTATCCTGGAGTGCTATGGTTACTCCTCCCCCTTCCCATTCTCGTGAAAGCTGCTCCTATAAAAGCCTTTCTTCCGCACCTCGTTTTCTTGCCAGCGCTTCACTCCGGTGTTCAGACGCAGGAAAGGTTACTGCGTGAGGCAGCCATTTTCGCTACCTCCACGTGGCCCAACCTGCTTCTCTAGCACCCAACTCTGAGGTGCCAGCGCAAATAAAGATTTGTGTTTCCTCTTCGCTCTGGATCCCCCTCTCTTCTCCGTGGCCCGTACACAGCAACATCTGTCTCAACAACATTATACAAGCAAGAGAATCCCAGAGATCACAACAACACCACTTGCTGGCCAACAATAACCAACAGTATATGTGCAGCAACAAAGAAGCAAACAGCTAAATATGCCACAGCAAATAGAGAGAAGCAAATCACATGAAATCCAAAAAATTCCAGATGCAGAGAGTCTATCAGAGACAGATTATATAAAGTTTATGAGAACTCTAAAAGAATTTAAGCAAGAATTGAAAAGTATTTTACTTTGGAATTAAGACACACAAAAGAGGAACTCAGAACAGAATTTGATAAGAAGCTACAAAGCTTGAAAGAAGAACTTCAGAGTTCACTAAGCAGATAGGAAGCATGAAAGAAAAATTTCAGTCAGAACTGCAAGGACTGAAAGACACCTTTAGTGCAATTCAAATTCAGGTAGAAGGCTTAGGAAATAGACTCACACATACAGAAGAAAGAATTTGCAATCTAGAAGACACAATAAGCCCACTCTTTCAATTCAAATGTGAAGAGGAAAGGTTTAGAAAGAATAAGCTACTCTCTGTGAAATTGCAGACTCCATAAAAAGGTTGAATACACAAGTTACAGGTATACCTAAGGAGGTAGACCAAGTCAAAGGTCAGACATAATTTTCAGAGAAATTTTAGCTGAATATTTCTGTCACCTAGGCAATCCTCAGAACATACTTATTTGGAGGCAGACAAATCACCCAGATTCATAAACCCAAAATGACCAATACCAGGGCACATTATTGTAAAATTATCAAAACTCAATGACAAGGGAAAATTTTTCAGGCTGCTAGGAAATGGAAAGAAGTTATATACAAAGGCAGAACTATCAGACTCATCAGACTTTCTTCACAAACCTTAGAGGCAAGGAGAGAGTAGAATGCCATATTCAAAGCACTAAACAAGAGGGAATTTCAGCCATGAATTTTGTATCCTGCAAAATTATACTTCAAGTATGAGGGAGAAATATGTCTTCTGAAATATTCAAAAACTAAAGGAGTTTACCACAATCAACCCCACCTTACAAGAAATACTGAATGGGGTCCTACAGAAAAGGAGGAAGCAAAGGAACACTCGCTCTTCATGAGGTGAAAAGCAGTAGACTAAAACACAATAAAAACCACATTGAGATACCCTCTCACTGGCTGTAAGAAAGGTCTGCTTCAACAAAACAGGAGAGGATAAATGTTGGAAAGGATGTAGAGAGAAAGGAACTCTACTACACTGTTGTTAGGAATGCAAAATAGTATAACCACTATGGAAAACAGTATGGAGAATCCTTAGGCAAATACAGAACGAAATACCTAGGCATTTATCCAAAAGAGATAATATGACTAACTTGAAGGGATATATGTACCCCCATGTTCATAGCTGCATTATCCACAGTAGAAAAAATTTGGAAACAATCAAAATGTCCCTCAACAGATGACTGGATAAAAAAAAAAAAAGTTGTAGGATATATATTCAATGGAGTACTACTCAGCAATAAAAAAGATGACTTATATCCTTTGAGATAAAATGGATGGAACTTGAATATTCTTAGTAAAATAAGGAAAGATACAGGATGGTTTCACTCATATGTGGAATTTAGAGAACTGAACACACATACTTAAAATAGTCTTGTCAATATTTCCATTTTATAAATAAAAATAAAAAAAAAACTAAATATGCCACAGCAAATAGAGAGAAGCAAATCACCTGAAATCCAACACAATCCCTATTTAAATTGGAAAACAATAGTGGTTACCTAGGGGGGTGAAGGGAGATGTGAAATTTTAGTCCTATCACTAGTAATACGACATATGGGAGGGGCGGTACATTTCATATCTCAAGTTCCCTAACTGCCTATACCACAAGCCTAAACACAAATATTAGCTTTTGCTTAAACATTTAATATCTTAGATTTGCAAGATGATCAAACTCTGATAATAGGATTAAATTGTTCATGGAGCTCTAAAAATGTATCTGAAAATATAGCTCTGTAAACACTTAAATCATTTGTCTATATATGTTTATATATATGTAAACACACACACACACATAGGCCCTGGAGCAGGTGGATGGGGATAAATAGTTCATTTTAACCACAGAATTTTTTTTTTCAAGAATGGAAGCTACTCATTACCCTAGTCCAACTTTCTAGCCCTTTTTCTCTGATGCCATTCTCTCAGACAATATTCTTATGCAATTTCAAACTAGCTATCAAACTCAAGCACTACTACCATAGTTGAATGTCCCCTAGGAACAAGCCTAAAATGTTTTTTCTAGCTTTCTTCTACCCTAAAATCCCTAATCTCATCTGCTCTGATCCTTCTTTTTGGTTCCTGTTCATTAACATTTTGTCTTAATTTAAGCCATGCCACCTTCCAAACACCAAGTTACAGATGCTACCATGACTCCATCCCAACTTCTCTGGGCAGACAACTTCACCAATGTGTCCTAGACCCTCACATCTCCAGAGCTCTGGCCCACTAGGGAAAGATGGAAACAGCTGGGAGTATAGATCAGCCTGTCAACACCCATGCTCAGTGGAGAACCAACTACAGAAGCCAGGATTCCTACTTTCTGCTCATTCAAAACAACTCTGATCCATACTCCCAGCCGGGGAGAAGTGATAGGATGAAGATAAAAGGGCTCTGAACTCCAGCTCCATTAGCACCCAGAGAAAGAGAAGGAAAAGGAGAAGGACCTATAGAGGTAGTTACTTTTTCAAGAGTGGCTTGGAGGGGGAAGAGAGGATTGAATCTGGAAAAAAAAAAAAGGGGGGGGGGAGTAATTATGTATAAATGTGGACAGACAGTTGTAGAGATTATGGTTGGCTCATGTCTACAACCTTAGGAGAACTGTGGTGAGTTTCAGTGGGGAAAGTGAAGAATCAGAACTTTGGTATTGGGAATGGTGTGCAATCAAACCCCTGTTGATATGTAATTCAGTAATATGAAAATAATTTTTTTTTTTAAAAAAGAGAAAGGAAAAGAGACAAAGGGGTACCTGTAGCTCTGCTTCATTGATTGTGAAGCTTCCCCTCTGCGGACTGTGTGCTGGGAGCTTAAGGCTGGGTCCTTGTACATTGTAACATGTGTGCACAACTGAGTGCAACACCTCCTGGCCCCTGAGAAATTATACTTCTAAAACAGTTATTGATTTGTAATCCCAAATTCCTTGAAAAACAAATTAAAACTACTAATAACATTTTTTTAAAAGGGAGAAAGAATGCAAAGGAAGGACTGTGTTTATATGCTTCTTTTTGTATGGAAAAGAAATGATGTTGTATATTTACATTTACTAGACAACCCTGAAGGATACCCAGGATAGAAATTTAAAAAGTGATAACAAAGTTGCCTGGGAAAAAGGTTGGAAGGGATATCTCTCACCACTTAGCATTTTGTGTAATTTTAACTTTTGAACCTTGGGAATATAGTACCCACTTAAAGATAATCATGCCATAAAGACTGAAGGAAGAATTAGGATGTAGTATTTGACCTAGGGCTTTGGGGAAACATGGCCCAGAGACAACCATGACCTGATAGGAAGCAGTGCTTGAAGAATTATGAGAGGGAAATTTATAAACATGGAAGAGTATTTGAGATCAGAACCAAGGAGGGGAAATAGAAAACTCTAAACATGGAGGCTAAGGTTAAATGACAGGAGCATATGCAACTTCTGAGAGGGAACAGATGAAAACTGAAGAAACTGAAAGTCAGACCTTAGGAGAATGGGCACATTTAATGTGAGAAAATAAAAGATCCTTTGTTTCAGCAGCAGTTAGCAAAGAACCAATCAATCTTTCCCCTCCTCCATTCATTCATCTTTCCCTCCACCATCCTTTGTTTGGTTTTGTTTCTATTGTTTTTTTTTTTTTTTTTAACCAGAGCACAACTTAGCTCTGGCTTGTGGTAGTACCTAGGACTGAACCTAGGACCTTTGCTGCCTCAGGCATGAAAGTCTTTTTTTTGCATAGACATTGTGCTATCCTCCCAGCTCATGAATTAATTCTGATTGTGGAAAAATGGTGTGGCTTGGAAGAGAAGACAAAACTGAATCAGAAAAAAAAAAAGCGGGGGGGAACAACTATGTTTAAATCTGGACAGATAGTTGTAGAGGTGATGGTTGGCCCATGTCTACAACCTTAGGGGAACTATAGTGGATTGCAGTGGGGAAACTGAAGATTCAGAACTCTGGTGGTGGGAATGGTGTAGATTCAAACCCCTGTCAACATGCAATTCTGTAATATAAAAATAAATAATAATTTTAAAAAATCAAGTTAGTGCGATGCCTTGGGAACCAGGAAGAGAAACCAAGAAGCTTAGATTGTCCGATTCTGACATAAGATGAGGACCAAACAACTAGGACTGGATTTATTTAGATGGAGGTCTCTGAGGATCATAGAAGAACAGAATGGTTGGAGCAGAAGTGAGACCCTGAGGAGAAAAGGAAAGGAGCAGGGGTCAATAAACTAGACTGAGTGAGTTACTACATATTGAATGGATGAGACAGCCAGAGAAGTAGCACAGTGGTTTATGCAACAGACTTCCATGCCTGAAGCTCTGAATTCCAAGTTCAGTCTCTGAGATTACCATAAGCCAGAGCTGAGAAGTGTTCTTAAAAATAAAATGAAAGATGGCCCAGGTGGTGGAATTCTGCCCAGCTGAGCACACGTTATAAAACACAAGGGCACTAGTTCAAGTGCCTGGAAAGGTGGAAGCTTCACAAGTGGTGAAGCAATGCTACAGGTGTGTCTCTTTCTCCCTCTCTATCTTCTCCTTCCCTCTTGATTTCTCTGTATAAAATATTAAAAAATAAGACAAATCCTTAGTATAAGAAGGATGAAGCAAAGCAAGAGGGAGGCTTGAGAAGGCAGTAAAGTTATGTGAACATAATTTTATTAGAGAAGTCCCAGGAAGATTTTAGGAAGTGAGAAAAGATCCAGTGAGATAGTTTAAAGGCTTAAAATAGGGAAAAATAGATTAAATGGGTTCCAGACATTGGTAACCTCAGGGATACAGCAAGGGACAGGAGAAATGAAACTCTCTCATCAGCTGACCTGGTGATAATTCTCAGGAACCTAATGCTTTAGCAGCTGTAAGAAAGGCAGGCAAAGCTGTTCCGGAGGCGGAGCTATGAGCAGCAGATCACTTTCTCTCCTCTCCTCTCCTCTCCTCTCCTCTCCTCTCCTCTCCTCTCCTCTCCTCTCCTCTCCTGGATCAACTAGGAATACCAAAGGAGACCACCCAGACTGAAACAAGACAGGTCTAGAATGACCACAGGAACCCAGTAAATCACCCGTGAGTACAAACACGCGTGGCTGGTGACAGAGAGGAGAGAGGGGCCTAAGGAGAGATTAAGTGGCTGCTAACAGTTCAACAGTTTATCAGTGGAGAAACCACCTCCAGTCTGCTCCACAACAAGGGGACAGCTGAAGGGAGGAAAGGACTCCCCAGAGACTCACCAAGTGCAACTCTGAGTCTCCATTGCTACTACCCTCAGAATCTGGAGCAGCAACAGGGAGGGACACCAGGGGACAAAGATCTAACCGGGAAACTCAGGAGAAGACCTATACCTCGGTGGCATAGCTGAGGGGCTGTGAAAGTCTCTTTGCATAACCACTGGATTATCTCTGCCACACCCTGCTTTATCTCATGGTCAGGAGTCAGTGATTAAGCTAAGAAGCCTATTGACAGTTTAAAAGCCCTCAGGCTCACAGAGCCTACAGGGAAGAAAAAAAAAAGAGGCTTTTACACCACTGAGCTCCAACTCGGGGATTGAAAAAACTGTTAACTTCCACCACGGTAAACCCTTTAATTAAATTACTTAGACACAAGTCAATCCAGGCAATAGTGATCAATAATTTGAAAAGTACTGGTAAAGGGAACTCTAACATAATATATAAAATGGTTAAAACAACAAGAAAAAATATTGGAGACTCGAACCAGGACAAGAGTCCAGCTAAAAGTCCTCCAGAGGGTGAAGCACAAAACAACGAGTTCAACATCCAAACATTAGCTAAGGAAATAATAACAGGAGTGAGTAAAGAGTTTGAAAAAATTGTAATCAGAAATGCAGGAACAACAATGAGAATATGGAAGAAAATTCTAATTATCTCATGGTTATTAGAGAGCTGAAAGCTGAAATTGCTGAGCTAAGAAGGCAACTAGCTGAACAAGCTAAAACAGTATCAGAGCAGGGCAACAAAATAGATGAACTCCAGAAAGCAGTAGAGGGCAGAGAGAATAGAATCTATGAGGCTGAAAACAGAATTAGCAAGATTGAGGATGAATTAGAGACAACTAAAAAAGAAGTAAGAGATCTCAAAAAGAGATTAAGAGATGCTGAAAACAACAACAGAGTCCTATGGGATGACTTCAAAAGAAACAATATATGCATTATTGGCTTACCAGAGGAAGAAAGAGGAGAGGAAGAAAGCATTCTTCAGGCCATAATAGCTGAAAATTTCTCTAGTCTAGACAACACCAAAGACATAAAGATTCAAGAAGCCCAGAGGGTCCCAAACAGAATTAACCCAGACTGAAAGAAACCAAGACATGTCATACTTAGAATGGAAAGGAGTAAGGATAAAGAAAGGATCCTCAAGGCTGCAAGAGAAAAACAAAGAGTCACCTACAAAGGAAAACCCATAAGATTAGCAGCGGACTTCTCCATACAAACACTACAGGCCAGAAGAGAATGGCAAGATATCTATCGAGTGCTCAATGAGAAAGGCTTTCAGCCAAGAATACTATATCTTGCTAGACTGTCATTCAGACTAGATGGAAGCATCAAAACCTTCTCAGACAAGCAACAGTTGAAGGAAGCAACCATCACCAAGCCTGCCCTGAAAGAAGTTCTGAAAGGTCTCCTATAAACAACCAGACCATCACAAATAGGACATATATCAAAACACTCTAAAACTCTACAAGAATGGTGTTAAAATATCTTCAATCTTTGATATCAATAAATGTCAATGGCCAGAATTCACCTATTAAAAGACACAGAGTAGGAAGATGGATCAGAAAACACAACCCAACAATATGTTGTCTACAGGAAACTCACCTAACGCAACAAGACAAACACAGACTTAAAGTGAAAGGATGGAAAACTATCATACAAGCCAATGGCCAACAAAAAAGGGCAAGAACAGATATTCTCATATCTGACATGATAGACTTTAAAATAGATAAGATTAAAAAAGATAGGAATGGACACTAC